>NC_051847.1:91351201-91358362 GCF_002237135.1 Teleopsis dalmanni | reverse complement strand
ATTCACAAATTACTAATTCCGGGACAATTTTCGGGTTACGTATCCAAGGGGAAGGCAAGTTTCTAAACTGGAGTCCTACATTACCGCAGAAAACCAGGCATAAATTATAGGTTGACCACCTATAAGACCAATAATATTTACTAATATATACCATGATGATGGCCGATGAGTTATTGGTTGCCTGTTCATACTACTGAAATAGATTGTCTTCCTGGAAAAACGGAAGAAATACACACCTCCAAAAAATAGGCTCACATTACACATATTTATAAAACTTCCATATTTTTTGGAATTTTTATATTAATGAATCACAAATTTGTTGTCCCACCTCTTCGATTATGGATTTTTATTTATGACAACTTCGAAGTAGTTCTTTCAATGTAGAAAAAAAAATGCTATGAGAGACGTTTTTATTTAAATTTATTAATATTATTTTCGAGGATATGTTTATCAGTGGGTGATGTGTATAAAAGGGGGTGTGTGAAGTTTAAACTCTTGCTTAAAAATTTCGCAATGTTTTATACTAGATTATAATTATATATCTTCGTATCAGTTCTAAATTAGTTTTTAAAAAATTTTTCCTTAAAAAAATGTCCTATATATATTATTATTATTATATATTATATTATAGGTGTATTATTATTATAATATTATATACGTTAATAATACTCAAAATTTTTCCATATTTGACTGCAAATAAAAACTAAAAATATAAAAAAAATAAGTCATAACAAACATTAATCAGATGAGATAGATGACTTAATTTTGTTTTAAAAAATCAAAAATAAAATCGCAGTAATTACATATTTCATTACGAAAAATTAAAATTTTATTTTCGTTTGTGGAAAAATATTTCGGATGCTTGAATTTTGTCACACTGAACGAATTAAAACAAACGAAACGGAAAATATGAATAAAATTATTCTAAAAAAAAGATACAAAGTTGAGAGAACACTCGACAGAAAATGACTTTGTTTCAGAACATAAAATAAAAGTTGATTTTAATTATAAATAAAATAAAATAAAATAAAAATAATATTAAAAAAAATTATTTTTTTAAAACAGAATAAAAAAAAAATATTTTGAACAATACTCGTGATTTCTATATAAAACCTACAGGCTAAAACGTGCACTGTGGAACCAAAACCAGTATTTTTTCACAAAAATTTATTCTATTTTAATATACAATTTATATTAACATATATTCCTATTTTAATATATTTTTAATATAATGAATACAACTATAAAAACAAACACTTAAATGAATATTTCGAATACTTGGAAGTATCGGCAATGCTCTCAAGTCTTAAGTAACATTAAAGTATCTGAGACTAGTATTTGTAGACTCGTTTGCGATAAGAACTTAGAAATTTTAACAAAAGTTTAATAAATTTTACGAGGGCATATAAAATTATTTTGCACCAAACTAGATGTAGTTTTATTAGATATTTTAAAAAATATTTTGTTAATTTTTGTTTTTTGTTTTTATTTACAAACAAATTTTCCATAAACATATATACATACATTTATGCATATATAAATATATGTTGGGTGTATATTGTATATATATAGAAACAACGTTTACAATCTTATCACAATAATTTTGTTTAAATTTTTATTTTACAAGGATTTATTTGCGATGTTAAGTAATGAAAAAATAATAAAAAAATTGACATAAAATTAAATTCTTATCAAAAATGTATTTTATAATAAATTTTTAATATATAAGAGTTCAAACGTGATTGATAACGTAAACATGAATTGTATAAAGAGGGTTGAGTATTACGCGAAATCTTCATTTAAAGTCAATTAAAAATACGCAAAAAGAGAGAATGAGGTGTGTTCTTATCAATATGCAATATTGCTAATATGCTAATATTATTTAAAATATTCTTATTAAAATTGTTTTTAAATGTTATTTCATATTTTTACTAATAAAGTATTACAGTGTATAATATTTTATGCAATAAATGTGTTAGAGCTGTGACGTCTTAAGGCAATTTTAGACTATATTTTTTAATAAAATTACACAAAATGAAATTATTATTCAATACTTCGATGCCACTGTGTTTATCGAAGTATATATTTTTTTTTATAGGAAAAAAAAATCATTTGAGCATAATAAATTCACAAAAATTGATGCAAATGACCCTTTCCGTATCGTTCGTAACCATTCATTCATACGATCTGAGTTCATATGAAATTTAAAATCAAAGTCCAAAAATTTCATTTTTTTTCTGTTTTAATCAAAATAATTTTTGTATGATTTTTATTTATTTTTATTTTTTTATTTTATTTTTTTTTTTGTTGATATAAAAGAAATCCATTTTTTAAACCTCAATAAAATTAATAATACATAATATATTAATTGATTAATTTTAGCTTTAATTGTTTTTATAAAATGTATGTATAGCTGTCAGTCATATGCAGATATGTTCTTTATAATAAGTGTAATTATTACTGTATTTTATACATGATTAGTATAACTTTGAAAATTATTTTTAATTTTTCATAACCTAATATTTGTCTAAATGGTCATTTTCTTTTTTTTTTATTTTTGTATAAATGAAAGGTCAACAAACTACCTTGTGTGGTTGCAGTTTTAACGTTTTTTACACGCATTAATGCAGCAAATTGCATTCAAAATATTCCAAATCAAAAAATCAAAACAAGACAAAAATTCATCCAAATCAATTTTCAGTAATAAATATTAGCACGCTACATGCGGCAATTTAAATATTAGTCATCTGAAATTAATATGAAAGGCATACGTAATAAAATTGAAAAAAACATAGAGTTCCATAAAAATTAATTGGACTAAGCATCTTTACTAGCCTATTTGATTTTATATCTGCATCTTCTATCTTTTAGGAGAAAATCATATTTATGTTATATATCATAATCACTTGTTGGATCTATTTAAATACATTGGACTGAAACTCTTTTTAATATATATCCGGGTATACTAAATATTATCTTTAAACTAACAATTATACCTGCTCTATATGCATGATCTTGCCTAAATGAATAGCATAAATTTAGGATCTATTCAAATACATAAGACTAAGACTCTTTATAAAACGTTTGTCTTATAATATATATATATGCTCTATATACATCAACAGCTATGCCTACTCTATATATATAGGGTATTTTCTAACTAAATAGGTAAAATGCTTTAGATAACAATATTATTTAAAGGTAGCTCTTAAAGTTCGCCAAGATCGTCAAAAAACAAAGCCCCTAAAATGTTAAAGTGGTGCCGTGCATGTGGCGGACAGAAACAAAGCAGGTGGGAGGCACTTTCATCATTCTCACCACAACTGCAGCAGATATGGTTGAAAGGGATATTTACGGATCTATTCTGTGCACTTGACAGATTTGTCAAATTATTTAATAAAATTTTTGATTTTTATAAAGCAGAAAGCTTATTGGTATTCTGGACACATTTTGACAAATTTCTAAGCTCAAGTACCTAATGCTTCTCACCACACTGTGGTGTAAAGTGTTTTGTATAGAAAACTGTTCGTAATTGTTTGTAACTGTTCGTAAAAAATGCTTGTAAAGAGCACATATTTTAAGTTGCCAAAAGCATTTTTCATGCATTCAAATAACAATAAAAAATGCTTGTAAAGAGCGTATATTTTAGTTAAGAATATTTGTCATGCATGCAAAAAATAAAAAATGCTTAAAAAGAGCATATTTTTATAGTTGTCAACAGCATTTGAGGTATTGACAACTAACAAGAAAAAGAGCTTTTTATTTGTGTCACAGAATACCAAACCCTCTACAGTAGTCAATTTTGACAAGTGCTAATGTTTGACAAGTTTATAAAGTGCACAGAATAGGTCCGTTAGTCTCCTAGCATGGTTACTTAGAATACTAGAAGTTAATTAGTTTTGCAGTACGTCTTAATATCAATTTTTGTTCAAAATTGTTTCCACATATATTTCTTTTCTACTAAGGCGCTAAAAAATTATATAACTAATCTATACACATATATTTTCAAACATAGTTTGACGAAATATTGCAATTAATTTTACATGGATAATAATCAATTTTAACAACTTAAAAAGAAATCCCCGTACAATTCATTCATTTTAATTTTTACTGTTTATTAATTATTATTATTATGATCACACGAGACTTTTTTTTGTACTCTGACAACTGTTCCACAAAATTTTAATCATTGAATTATTCTTACTATCAAATATAAGAGCCAAGAGCCCTCTGATCTTAATTAATTACAAAGTCAATAAACACTAAATTTATTTAAGAATTTTGTCGGTTATTTTGAATTTTGTGGTTTCTATAGATTCGTGATCTTCAAAGCAATTTCCATATTACAAAATTATTCCTCTTTAAATTACTCAGTTCGAATTTTGGCATGAATAAGCGCCGCAGAATTTTTGAATTTAATTTGTTAATTTGTGATTAACGTATGTGCGCTAAATACACTAAAATAGTGAAAATTTGTGTAAATTTAGTCAATTACCGCGCCCCGCCAGTCCGTCGAGTTCGATTGTATCGAGACAATGATAAGTGCCAGTATAAATTTTTCCATATCACCGTAAAATAAATTGCGGGCTTAAAATGCGTCACCGCAGCAGGTAAGCACCCCGAAAAAGTACAATGAATTTGCATTTACTCGCATTCACCATGAATTAACCAAATTAACCAAAACGAAATAATAATCCGCCAAAAATGTGTGTTTACACTCATCACAAATTTAATGAATTCCGAAGAAGTAACTTCACCAACGACACACTTTATCTAGAGATAAGTGTTCGAAATCACGTGCTTAGAAGGGAATCGTGATTTTTTCTGTACGAAATTTTTTCTGTCAAGAAAAGCAACAAAAAACTGAATCAGCCGCCGCACTCCATACATGCTGGCGGTTATAACAGGTAGTACAGCGCGCCGCTGCTGCTAACACTGCTAACAACTTTGTCATTGTACGAATGCCCCCATAGCCCCAACACTTACTTACACGAATGTTAATGGTACACACACACATGCACACCTTAATATTATAGCAACAGCAAAGGCAACAGCAGAAGCAGAAGCAACAACAAATAACTGATTGACACATTGTGTTAAAAATAAACGCATTAACATGCCAAAAAGAGAATGAGAGAGTAAACACGTTTTAATGATCGCTATCAAAAAATTGTTATACAATAAAAAAGAGAGAAAGTTGTTATCGGCCAAATGGCGGGGTGCCGGAAAGAATATGCGATCCTCTGTGAGTACGCGTGATTGCCACATGCTTCATATGAATACACACAATAAAAAATTAAAGCTGCACGAGACACGCTCACGTTAAGTTGTTAAGTTAAAATTTTATTAAAACAAAAACAAGAACAAAAACCAAAACCAAAAGAAATAAAAAGCACACAAAAACAATTTTGCTGTATGAGATCTGGTACTCATTCTGCCGACTGCCGACTGACGACTGCTGGCTTCTGCCTTCTGCCTGAGATCGCTCTTTAGAACTAAAAATATCATAAATTAAAACTGTGATTAAAGTCCGAAATGGCTAGAAAAAAAAAATGAATATATGGAATACATAATGAAGCTTCCAATACAAAAACAAAAACACAAAAACAAAAAACACAAAGCACAAAACTAAAAGTAGGCAAATAAAAATTGCTGCAGGAATTTTTTCTATTTTTAATGTACTTGAATCTTCTATAGCGTTGACCCAGAGGGGGAGCATAGAAAAAGTTGTAAACAAGTTTGTGAGGAATTTTATTTTGCTAACGCACTGCACGGCACTTAGGGGAGGGGCGGGTTGGCACATGTGCAATAGGTAGTTTGCACTTCGTTATATTCGGCATGGTTGGTGATATAGAATTCATATGAAGCTACAGTGCTCCTTTGCGTTGGGAGTTAGGACCCGTTCATTTCTATTCTACTATTGAGTTCAGAAAGATAATGAAACTTTTTACCATAATAAAATATATATATATCATCTAAAGGCACAAATACGCCGGCTCTCATACCGGAATTTGAACCGACATATTGTTTTTTGTCCCAATTTCTATTTTATAATTTGCATTGAAAACAATAACAATTTAACTCATGCTGTGTTTTAGACACGCTACAGAACATGGCCCTACGTAGGATATATTCGTGCTATATAAATTGCTAAAAATATATGATCCTTTCAACAAATTTTAATTCCGTCACATTATTACTTTTTAATAATAAGATAATCATTAGCCGGCCTACACATAGTTTCCAATGACTGAGATACTAGGAATATACTGTTGGCGTACCTACTACAACATATGTGCTTTTTCCAACAAAACTAACCATTTATACTTTTTCCTCCAAAAATCACAATAAAAGATCTATCCACCGAAACTCAATTCATGCAAAATCCTTGCGATCCACAAAGATATTAGCTCTGGTAAGAGTAAGATCACGCAAATATGGTACTGTATCTTCATTTTTTATTTGGCAAGATGTAACACTCAAAAACTACACAACAATCAAGAACTCACTGTATGTTAACTCATTATTAACCGCGTAGATATTAGTAATGGTAAGAGTAAGATCAAAAAAATATACAGTTGCAACCTCTTATTTGAGTCAGTAAGACGCATAGCTGCTCAATACTCCAGAACTCAATGTTTGTAAACTCCTTATGGGCCACGTAGATATAAGTAATGATAAGAGAAAAAGCAAACAAATCTGAAGTTGCAACTTCATATATTATATAGCAAGACCCTTAGCTGCTCTATGTTCCAAAACTCACTCTGTTGAAACTTCTTGTGGTGTGCGTAGACATTAATACTGGTGAGAGTAACAGCAATTAAATGTGTATCTTTTAATTTCGTTCGTTCGACCCATAGCACCTCTATACTTCAGCACTCACGATATGTAAATACTTCAATACTGACAAACAAATATTTAACACTGATCTAACCAGATTCTCCACACATCTCTATACTAATCAAAACTTAATGAAAATTTATAAAATATGATCCATTGAAGTATTTATAAAGCAACTTTGCTCATTCCCATAATGACATAAAAGACTACATGTAGAAGGTAAAAATCGAAGCATGGAGCATCAATAAATCAAAAAAAAATTCTTATTTAGAACCCTTGAAATATGCAATTGTAGAAATGACAGAAGGACTATGTGATTAT
>NC_051847.1:91339440-91351101 GCF_002237135.1 Teleopsis dalmanni | reverse complement strand
CGTTACGTTTAAGTGCGCAGAAGGACAATGGAAACAACGATTTCAATGTGAATTATGAAAATATTGGCAAACAAAACCTCATTTCCTACAAAACTTTTGGCAAAATATTTTCAATGAAAAAAAAAAATATATAATTTTAACGGTGCACTTAAGTTATTTAATAATCGATTTATGGTTTAAACTTATAGTGAGAATAATATTTATCTTATTTTTAAGTAGTAAAATATCCTTTTGTGCTATTTTTTATTTATTTTGAATTTTAGGTCTCTTTGTGTCTGAACCATATGAAGCAAATTGATTTGAGTGCAATCGTAGCTATTTTCTTATCGGCATTTATTTATATTTAATTATTGTATATTCGTATATAACCATTCCCAATAACATTGATAACAGTTAATTATATTGTTATAAATAAATAAATGAACCTTCTTCGTAAGTGCTTCACTGTATTTGTAGTTGATAAATATTATTCAAATGTGCGTAGACGTTAAGTAAATTCCGCGCATGCCCTTTGAAGTCATTGTCCTTTCGCCCAATAACCAATAGTAAAATATTACCTTGAACTACTTTTTTAAATTTATAGATCAATTTTTCAATTTTTATCGACACAAAAGAAGTGACTTAATTTAACAGTGGAGTATTCAGAAGAGAACGATAGGTACGATGGTGTAATGTTTAGTAATAATTTGTGAAAAATATCATAGTTCCTGCGTGTTGCAGTTTTAAAATTCTTTTCAAATTTTGTTAAATATTTTTTTCTGTTTATTTTTTTTATGACAAATTATGTTAATAAATTTTGGAACTCCATTATTGAGAAGTCAGTAATACTGTTCGTGAAAATATACGCATCTGGACTAGCGTTCTGAAATTATAAAGTGATCTAATAGCTTACACGATATATGAAAACATCAGCAACATCAGTCACAAATACTAGCACCTACTACCTACTAGTGGTTACTCACTAGAACCGACTTTTGACTTAAGTTTAGTGAACGATGGGAATTATTCATGTAGAGTATAGCAATGCTTTCCAATTAATCTTAAAGTTTCAATCTTATATGAGAGAATCAACAATATCAGTCAGAGCCAACACAAATACCCACTAGAACCCAAGAACGTAAATGGTTGCCAATTAATCTACTTAACACATTGGATATTCATTGGATATTTTTATTCACATTATTATATTTTAAAATTTTATGACATAAAAATATATACATATTAACATATTGTAAATTATATATTTTATTAAAAAATTGTATTTACAAAAAAACTACCGAAACTACTTCGTTGTTTCTTATATATGGTATATACGATCATTAAAAAGATTTGAGAGTTCTTATTTTAAATTTTTGATATAGGTATTTCAATTATTTTGTATTCGATGATGTATTCGATTTAAACATAAATTTTTTTTAAATTTTAATATAATCTGGCATTTAGCACATAAGTCGAATTAAATCTTTGGGTTAATAACATACTATGGATGTGATTTAAGAAAATTTTAGACTACATAAGGTTAGGTCTTATCCAAATGTATTCGAAAAAGAATAAATTAGAGATAATGATTTTATTTATACTTTTTAAAAGTATTTTATTAAAATATGTTAAATTAATAATAAAATAAAATTTTTCTAGATCTTTAGAGAAATGATAATTATGTCTTGTAATATTAGAAAATTTTGGTAGAAAATTATAATCCTTAGCTACTTTGATTTACATAGAAGAAGCTTTAAAGTTTTAAAATGAATATTAAAATTTTTTCTAACATTTTTTCATTTACCAAACTCTAAGTTTTATAGAGCTTAGAATTTCAGATAATTATTTCATAATAATTTAATTAGTTTATTTACTTTAATTATATTATTCAATTATAATAATAGCACTTCTGTTGCCCTATCTCCTTTTTAAAATTGAAATTATATATTGTGATATAAGTCTGTGTGATACATACAACAGATTATGACTATTAAAGATCGTGTAGATTAACATAGACACTAAAATAATTTTAAACCTATATTTTAAGGAAGTTTTAGTTAACTAGTTTTGTACATGAAAAGATTATTTATTGTAAAGATTTATACAGATTGATAAGAATTTCAGTGAAAATGAAATGATAGTCAATTCGTATGTAGTCGTCAACATTTATTAAATGCGTGTCTATATGCTTAAACCAAATTCAGCTAATGTGGTATTACTTATTCCCAGTAAGAGCTCTTATCAGATTTTTTTTCATGGAATTATTTGATTCATGTTACCAATTACATTAACCTTGATAGAGGAGCACTGACAACTGTAGTAAAACACAATATTTTCATATATTTATAAGGAAATGTGAATGTAAAGATATGGTCATCAAGGCGATCTTGAAAAATCTCTTCTATTTTTGATCATCCTCGAAAACACGAATAAAATTTTTTAGTGTCACCACTTTTGATCGGATTCACTTTGTACCTGGTATTGAAATGAACTATTTCTTGAAATTCGTTATTGATATATGCATCTAAAGTAATGTGTATTAGGTTATATCGGCGATGGACCCATTGTGTTGCCGTCTAATAAACAACTCAAGCGTTAGAACCACTTAGAACCTTTGGTGAATATGTATTATTATTAACTGTTTTTAGGGATTGATAACCTGACTTTTAATCTGATAACACTACGCTACTATCAGCTCTATGTGTGGTTTCGATTAGCTAGTACCCATCCATCATTAAATTTGTGACTTTAACATTTTTAATTTTTTAAATAATATATACATTCAATAATTTGTTGTTTTTTATATTTTATTTATAATTATGCATAATTAATTATAGTTAATTAACTACTTATTAATGGTGTGAATATTTTAAGTGAATTGAATAAAAGAAATCTTTTTGAATGGAAATGTGAAAAGTCTGGTATTATAAATTTGTTGTGAGGTACAGTCAAACCTTTAATGTAGGCGTGCCAAGTAATTTATTTATGAATAATATTTTTACAAATAAATTCACTGAGATGCACGTCACAGCCAACTTGTTGAAAGGTTTGTTAATATTCTAGCCAAAGAGTCATTTATATTATGAAGAATCTATTAGGAATTGCTGGAAACGCTGATATAACTTTATGCAGATAATAAATTAACTAATTTGATTATATATAATTTCGAAATATTTCAAGTATTGGAATCATTGATAAAACATCAGTAAATAATACAGCACCGTATACGCTTATGTCATATATAATACAGATGTATATATGAGTATGTATATAATGGAAAAATATATTTAGTGACGAACAAATATTGTATATTACTGTGCTCTTTTTAAAGCAAAAATAAAGCAGTCAACTTTTAATTAAGCAGATAATGTATATACCAATAGCAGTATATACTTAATATGGTATGTATACAAATTAAATTGTTTGTTTTAAATAAATTCCATATTAGCATTAAAAAGTGCTAACAATTTCGTTGTCAAGCTATGAAATATTTCCGGTGTTCTGAGCAAAAAATTTTTGTATTTATATTACAAAATTTTAAATATTGTTGCGTTTTAGTAATGTTAATTTAAACATTCAGTGAAGTTTATGTGAAGATAAATCTATAAATTTTATAATATCTGCAGAAGCATTTGTCTTCTAAGTGTACTTCTAAGTACTGTCTGCAGTTATTAATTGTTAAATGAATTGACGACTAACTGATTTATGCAACAATTCTATAGAATTTTTTTATTATTAACTATATTTATATATGAAATGTATGAAATTTCCAGAAGTTAATTTATGCAGCGTTAAAATTTTATTGGCAGCTGCATAGAAAATGCTGGATGCATTCTTCTTGGCTACACAACTTACACGTACTATGGTTGCTTATTAACAGAATGCATAATTTGAACTTCAATTTCAATTTCACTTTAAATTTGGAATTCATCAAATCCATTCCATTCGAATCCAATCAAATCAAATCACTTTGAATATTTATGTAATCGAATTATTGAAATGAAAACACGCGCTTTCATCTCTTCAAAACGAGTTAATTGAAAATGCAAATATGTACTGAACTTACCTTTTTCAAATCTCCGATTTTTAACCATTTTGTGTAATTACTGTTAATTTATTGGCAATAATTATTTTACAAAAAATTAATTTAAATTAATTTTACTGAAATATTTGCTGTCGTAGTTTTAAAATAAGAAAAACACGCGCTGCGATTTGAATGTTGTTTGAAAACCGAAGAAAATAAAAATATCTGCAATATTTTTACTTCAATACTTAATCCCAACAGCGCGTACGTACGTCACACGAATTTTCCAATGTTGATAAATAATGCAAGATATTTTCACAATATTAAATATACATATATTCATATAAATGAAAATAAAAAACAATAACTTTTTCTTAATGTTTCAATGTATGAAGTTTTCTTTTTTTTTCAAATAGAAATCGTTATAAACACTATTCACATACGCGTTCTCATAGGAGAAGCGTTCTAAAACCGACTGATTCGGATATTTGTGCCAACAATGCTTTTATAAATATTCGATCGTGAGCAGCAGTAATCACAACAACAACAACAACGATAACAACAACAACAATAACGATTGTATCTCAAATGCGATTTAGCCTGCTTGTTCGGCTGCCTGCCTGCGTGCCTGCTTGCCAGCAGATACACGCCGCATGGACAACACCAACCCGCAAGCAATATTAAAAGTAACAACACATAAATAACACCAACAACACCAACAACACCAACAACAATAACAATATCAACAGTGACAACGATAACAGCAACAGCAACTACGAGTACGAAATACAAATATGAATAACACAACAACAACAACAACCAGAACAATAACAACAACAGAAGTCATTTACAAATGAGCATTGAGATTGGCGCGCAGAGCAGTGCTGAGATACAGATACGAAAATATCGCGTGAATTCTTTCGCCTGCGTCTCGAGATATCAGTACAACTGAGCTAATGTGTACAGCATTTTATGAAAGAAAAAAACAAAAAACAAAACACAACACAAAAAAGAAAACTAAAAACATGTGTTCATCTGATAAAGGCGCCTACTCTCTCTCTCTATCGATTGTAATGAAGAGCCGAAGTCATTCCTCGATACTTAGGCGGTACTTGTAATGTGAAGTCGTTAAGAAGCACCATTGGAGGAGGACTCTCGATTTTCCTTTACCAACATCGAATTTACTAGTAATTAGTAAAAATCATATTATTTTCCAAAAAAAAAAATTTGTTGTATTATTTATTAAATATTATAATTAATTTTTCAAATTTTTAGATTTGCTTAAGCCTTACTTCTTATAGCTAGAATTTTCGTTAGGTTGTGTCTCATTACTTACTTACTTACTTAGTTGGCCATAACAGACGTGAATCGTCTTTGTCCGCGTCCAGTAGTCTCCATCAGCCAACCTGATCAGTAGCTTGCTGTCGTTAGTTGATAATATCGTGTGCCTTCATATTATTGTTCAACTGGTTCTTTCACTGAAGATGTGGATGTCCTGTACAGCGTTTTTAACTAGTAGGTATCGAATCAAACACATTTCGAGACGGATCATATTCTTCCATTTGCATTATGTGACTTAGCCAGCCAAACCGTGAAATTGTAATACGATTAACTATGTCAATGTCACGGTACAACTCCTACAGCTCATTGTTTTATCTATCTCTTTGTCATCGATCTTTCAAAGATTTTTGTGTTCTATAAATATTTATAAATACCTAAAAACATACAACAAAATGCATTTTCTAATTAAAAATAATTTAAATAAAACTATTAAAATTAATTTAAATTTAAGTTTAAGTTGTTTTGCAAACAATTCTCATTATATATATTTATTTTTTAGTACTTTTTTTAGTTTTTTTGTATTTCCGATTAGTTTAATTTTTTAGTTTTAAAATATTTAGTACAACAATAGTTCCTGAAGAGGCGATCAAAATTATTGAAACATAGGGCTCCAAGCATTCAAAATTAAGAATTAAATTAAGAAATTAAGAATTAAGAAATTAAGTCCATGTGCGAATTTGAGTAAATTGATGGTAAATTGAGAGAAATAGTAAATTATGTCGGTACGGCAGCGAATATTGGTATATACCACAACTCCGAGTAGGGTAAATTAGATAAAAATTAGGTGTTACCATTGTGAACATTTTATAAGATGTTTAATAAATAAATTAGAAAACTTTGAACCAAAAATAATAAATAAGTGCAATAAATAAATAAATAAATAAATAAATAAATAAATAAATAAATAAATAAATAAATAAATAAATAAATATTTACATAAGTGCAGTGCGAAAAATTCCTAGGAAATTTCAATTTACTTTTTTCTTGTCAATTTACTCGAACTCGCACACGGCCTCAATGAGATATATAAACATATAATTTATTTATTATTTAACGGCTATTATTATAAATTTTTACCTGAAAAAGCTTTTTATATAGTTTTTGCATATATTTATATTTACATACATAGGTATTTTTTATATAAAGTTTCAAAGTTTTTTTTACTTCTTCATCAGGACGAGATGAGTGAACAATTGATCTTACAATCATAGAGAAATTATTTTCATTAATAGAGTATGTTCTATTAGTTTTTGAAAAATAATAAATATATAGTAAAAAAATAACTGGTACTCACTATATACAAAAATTTAATTTTTTCTTAATTTAATATAGTTTTATAAATTTTATGTACAACTATATATGAACTGCTCATGTAATTGATATATTATTTTATGCTTTTATTCATAGAGGTTTAACAATATGTTTTAGGTATTCTCTTACCTATAGCACATTTTTTCATTTAATGGCACGATGATGTAACTCTTCTTCATGCTGCCGATACAAATTATTGAAATATCGAGGTCCTCTAGATAGTACTTGTAATCAGGTTCTTTGGATCTACAAATATTGTCTGAATTCAATGCACGATTTTAGTGGTGATATAATTTCTTTGAGTTCTGCTATAGTTGAGGTGCTTATTTATGTTTCCGATTACCCAGAACACGTTTCAATCATCCCATTCATTCATCGTCTACTACTCTGGCGAAATCAGACCATAAGTGATATTGGCTTCATTTAGGTGCAAATTTTCTAAACAATTGTCTAACAATGTTTTTAAAATCTTCATAAAATTATCTTATCAGTTTAATTAGCTATTTATATCTAAGTAAAAAGCTATCGACGGAAATAGAAGTGTTGATCCAAGATCTATATTTTTAGAATTTTATTTTAGAATTACCATATATTCGTTTTTAAACTATATATTCGTATGTAGAAAAGAATTTCACATAATCCACTTGTTAGCCACTTACTAAATTATGACAATATGTCAACGAGATTATCGTATTAAGATATGTATCTAATGCTATATTTAGACTAGAGTATTAAATTCATTTTTGGGTTGATCTCGATAAGCATGTAGGATTTATTAATCGTATTCATTATACGAAATCCACAAAAAATCCACACAAAATCCACATAAAATCCATGCAAACAAGTGCAAGATAAGCACACACTTATTTCTAAAGTCTGTAGGATTAGTATAATGTACCTAGCCTAAAAAATTGCAAAATGGTAATTATCGGGTGCAAATGTTGATAATAATAGTAATGAAGTTTCAATATCAAGTTCATCATCTTCATCGAATGCTATATATCTATTCTCATTATGATTGGAATAATAATACTATGTATAATGTTTCAGTGGATCTTTTATAATTTTCTTTTTCTTGCTGATATATTCAAATCCATTGCAAAAAATGACATTAAAATAATATTGGTTGATTGAATAGAAATATCTACAATAGAATAATATAAAAATATTCCCAAAAATAACATTAAAGCTAAACATGATAAAATAAAATGCAAATATTACTATAAATAATATTAAAGTTAAATATGACAAGAAAAAATGGCAAATTATTCCATGATGCAATAAGATACAAAGCAAGTAAGTATGAAAAACTATTCTTTGTTTATATGGACATTTAACAAAAATCAATTTAATTATCAATTTTAATATGCTTGATATATTATACATACGCTAGAGAAGATACTGCTTAAGAAGGAGTTTTTACGTCCGTATCCTACTAAATCGATTCGAATTATTGAGGTTAAGGTGTCTTATAAATGAAGTAGTTGACACCGAAATTATATATCTTGGTGTAACAAAGGACATACAGTTGAACTGAGATATCCAGATTATTATTAATACGTATAGTATGTTTATATTACTATTTAAATCATGAAATACTTTAACGTGCAATATTAAGCTGTAACTGCATATAGCAGAAAACTACATGGAAGAAAACTTGGGCTTCCGTGAATTTGTTCATATATAATGAGTTTCTTACACAAACGAATGAATTTCGAATGAATTTCGAATGAATGAATGCTTGGACTTAAAAATGTGTATTACTAAGTGATTAAAACTATAAAGCAAATAATCTAAGTTAAATGAGTTATTTGTGAATAGCAAAGAACAAAGAATAGATTTTGATTTTAATCCGAGTGACTAGTGTTTAAGATCTTTATTACAAAGTGTTATTGTGTCTCGTAACCGAAGTGACAAAAAAATAAAAATTATTTTTTTAGAATATATAATAGAATTATAAAATGAAGGAATTACAATTATTTGTTCTTATATCACATAAATCAAATAGGTCGATGCCTAAACTTTGATAGAGTTTTCGGGCAAAAATATTATTTAGATAAATATATCTTGTATGCTATCAATTTTAGAGTAATAAGAGGAAAAACAAAATAGCACCTTTTTATGCTTTACACACTTACACCACAGTTTCCTCCTTAGAACTACGACCAAGACAGAAGTCATTATGGATTAGACCCAGTTTTATAGCATATCTTCCTATTACCCAGTGACCGGTCAGCATCTATACCGTAGTACTGAGCGGGTTACATCTTACTTGAAGCAAGGTAACCAGTAGCAAGTTGTCTGCTATGTTTAGTTTGTCTAGTTTAAGCCAAGGCAATCTGGAAATCTGATAAGAGAATTCTGTTCGTCTCTCGAATTTTGTTTGGCAATGCTCAGATATTTTGGTTTGATTGTCAGTTTAATTGTTGCAAGTGGGACGCTAATATCTAGAAGTGAATATCAGGAAACATAGTGCCTGCCTTGGCAAGCTGGGCCTGGAATGTAAAAATATTAATATCTACCTAATCAAATCATTGAATTATTTAATTGTTTTAATAACTTTTTTTAAATATCATGCCTTGTGTCACTTAAAAATCACTCCTGGTCTTCTACTTGAGAATGTTATAAATTATATTTTCAACGCTTAATTCGTTAAGTCAGTAGAGGCTTACGAATAAAACAGTATCTTGACTTTTATGTTATAAAGCATCTATGCATTCGATTGTATTAACTACCTCATATTTAACGTTTTTTTTAAATAAAAATTAATTCTGCTTAGTATATATATATTATATAAAACTTAAAAAAATTACGCTTTTAAGCTTTTACGAGTCTTATTATTTACCGATGATGTCTTAGTTGATAGTTTATGCTGAAGAACTTGCATAAGTTAGATAAAATTATATTAACCGACGTACTTTGGTAATCGAACACTGCGATTGTAAGTTTAAAAGCTATTATTATGTTGTTTGTAAAGTATTCATAATACTTACTGTAGGGTAATAATATATAAATATCATATTAAACAACAAGTGGGCGCTTGAAACGGTCGTAAAAAACTCTCAAAGGACCGAGAGTGCCAATTTCGGTTCCACTTAATATATTCTGAGAACAAATTTGTAATTTATTTTACTAAATGTGGAGAACTTGAATTTGAGAATGCAATTATTTGAGAACCTAAATTGTCTCTTCAGTCTTCAAGTTCCTTTTCTGCATAATTTTGCTGTAACCGTTGTTGGTGTTTTTGCTGATAATGACTTTTAGTGTTGATTTTGTGACTATTGACATTAGTACTGATGTAGTGAATAAATTAGTTTTATTTATAAAAAAAAATTCTATTGATAACGTACTATGGGCTTGTGTCACACGTCCCTCTTCCAAACCAAAACGCTAGTCAGTGTCTAGTATTATCTTTTAATTGTATTACTTAACTATTCCCTTTTTCGTCACTAGAACTACAAATGTTTTTCAAATGAATTTTTTAATTCTTATCTCTGTGGTTTTATTACACTGAATATATTATTACTATAGTGAGTCGGAGTACTTTTACTTTGCTCCTCATGGCTTCGCTTTTTGTATTTTATTTAGTATAAAAATAGATTAAAATTTTTGTTAGAATTTGGAGAGCTTACACATTTCACCACTTCTTTTATTGGAGGAGTTATGAAAATAGTTTGTGATGTTAGTCACGTTATTTCAACATTTTCGAGTTACGAGAGTTTTTTAAATTAAATTCAATTTGATCCAATAAAATAAAATTTGGTTTGTAATCAAATTCGTTTGCCTTTCGCTTACTCACAGATTTTTATTATATATTTTTGAAGCAAAAATTACTTTTAAGTTGAGTTAAATGATTATATATGTAAAACTCTGTTTAAAATAATCGACAAAATTTTTATTCCAAATAAAATTTTTATTTATGGAACTTTTGTTAAATATATTTGCAAAACTACTTACTGTGTTTTACTTAATATTTTTACAAAATACACATCTTTTATATTTTTAAGTGATTTGTCAGCATGACACTGCAGAAACTTTAGAGTTAAATTGATTCTATAATAGACGAATGGGAACTAGACGAAATAAATTAAAAATTTATCAAGCGACAAAATAATTTTTAAAGATCTGTAGATTTTTGCACGGAGAAAGACATCACTATTTTTTAAAATTATAATTTACAATACAGCAGTACAGCATCCGCCTAAATTTATTTGATTCCAATTTACACTGACTATAAAAACTATAAGAAATATTTTAAATTTTGTTCTATTCTTTACTGATAATAGATACATATATATAAAAAGGTTGGAGTTACTTAAATTAAAACAAATAAAAAAATTTTGCACTTTATGGAACGTGGAATATATTTTATTGGAAAAATATTGAGTACTTTTAAACAAAGAATTTGCAATCAAACAAAATTTATATCGTTGATTGAAAGGACGTTTGATCTTTATCCATTTTTTATATACAACTTCTTGAGAGAATTTTCTTTTATGGACAGAATTGACTGAAATAAGTTCCTCGAAGTGGTGATTTTAGTTCAATTGGCATAAGAATTTATTTTCAAAGAATATTAAATTAAATTATTATTAATTAAATTATATTCCTTTCTTTAATAAAAAAATGTGATAGGTGTTGATTTTTTCTTCTATTAAAATATTAATGTAAAAAAGCAAAAGTTTTGAACATTTTTCCTGAATATAAAAAAAATTATAAATTTTGAAAAAATTCTGTTTTTTGAATATATATTACTTCTTTTTTGAATACATTTTTTTTTTTTTTGAAATATATTCTATAAACCTATATAAAAAAAATTTCAAGAGGAGCATATACCCGAGGAAATACCCGAAAACGCGCTCTATGAATGGCACAGTGGAAGTGAGAAATGTGAGTATATAGTGCTAGATCAAAATTACCTCTTTTAAATAATTCATTGTTTAAGAATATTTTAAACGAATAACAGGGATACACAGATATTTTGCAGAATATATAACAGAATTCTT
>NC_051847.1:91327845-91339340 GCF_002237135.1 Teleopsis dalmanni | reverse complement strand
GAGACTAACGCGAAATAATGGTTGAAGTAAGATTGGAGTGATGACCTTATATAAATTCAAATATATGAACAAAATAAAAAAGAATGTTAATACCTTTATTATATAAATTTTTTATATGTGCTGACTGGTGATGGTTTTCAGATAGAATTCTTCAACTTCAAGAGAAATTGAACTTCTTGAAGTTGTCTCTATATTTCAAAAGAAATATACCACATTTGCTTAATGACTTCTCAATACTTTATCCCAAACTATATTGTCTTGTTTTAATATAAATCCTTAACTTTTAGAGACCTGTTCACAGGATTTAAAGTTATTTAGGTCAAATATTTGTAGTTTGTCAATTTTTACAGTTTTATCTTCTATTTATGTATATGGGAAAACATCACAATATAGTTTCACAAAATATAATTTTATTTTTTAACCATAAATAATTCATTGATTAGTTCGATAGCTTTTAGTTGATTATAGTTTTGTGGAGAATTCGCTTATCCAAGTAATGGAAATATTTAGCAGATCTTAAAAAAATGTAATTTGAGATGCATTCACGATTTTCCTTTTATCGCATTTAGTGCTTTTTGTCAAATTTTAGAAAGCAAAAAGTAACCAAAACTTCCATTCAACTTGCATACTTGAATTAAGTACTAAGAAATGTAAAACCAATATATGAATTTAGTTTAAAAATGTTGAGAGTAAAAGTATAGCAAATGAAGCTGTAAGTTAGTAAAGAAAGCTAACAATCATTGACACTCGAAGCCTTTCTAACGTAGAAACCCGTAGACACCGTCTGGGGATTGAAATTTAGTTTTAAGTTAACATCTGTATTAATGTATCTCAATTGCGCAAAAACAATATCGTAATTACATCGCAACAACTTGGATTGAGTTTGGAGCAATTATCAGTCGGAACATTGACAGGGCCAATAGTTCGGACTTCGATTGAATTTAATTGAAACTGAATTTTGCCAAAATAAAATAAGATACTTCACTCAGTTCCACAGTTCCAATTGAGTTGAATTATTAAAATCTGCTTAGCACCGAGTGCTACATTTCTAGTTTTTATTGTCTTGCACCGAAAATGGGACTTGAATGTGTTAAAACGCCTGCGAGCAGCAGTTCCTTTATGGAAGTCCAAATAAAAATGAGCAAACGAGCAAAAAAAAATTTGAATAAGCGAAACGTGATACCAAACTCACGTAGTAACATTTTATATAAATCTCGGCAATATTTTTCAACATTTTCATTTTTATAATTTTTTGTCTTTTGCAAGCTCCGCCAGATACAGCACAGCACAGCACAACACCAAGACCAAGAGATGCAGGGAAAAACTTAGATTAACTGGGATTGTGCGGCAGGCAGTTAAAAAGTGTTGTGTATCTTTGCGCTTTCACTTTCGCTGTTGTATCTTTGGCCGCTGAATAAAATGAAATCAAGTTTTGTTTGTAGATTTTAGTATGTAGATTTTATTTAAATCTTTATTGAAATGTATGTACGTACCAACAAAAGCTGCTCAATATAGTTTCTTTGTATTTCAGTCATAAACTGTAAACGTTAAACGTTAAACACAATTGTAAGATTTGCTTGAAACGGAGTCGTACAACATGTTTGACAGAATCATTTTGTATCTTTGAAATATTTCACTTCACTTTTTTTTCCTTTTGCTGATTTCAGTATCTTTTGCTTGTATCTTTTGTTTTGCTACTACAGTTTGTATCTGCATGTGTGTACACAATGAATTATTTTAATGACTCGTTATGCCAAAGGTTCACATTTAGATTCACTTTCTGTTATGCAAATTTTATGTTATTATATTTCAATATTTTATTACTTAAGCTGAGTCAGTAAAGAGTTCGTGAAAATACTTTCTTAAAACTTGTGTACAATATTGTTTGCATGAGTAGATTTTTTAATATTTAAATAAACTTAAAATTATTTCGATTTTGTTAATGCACATCGAAATGTACATGACTGTAAATAATTATATAATTGAATAGAAATGAATAAATATATTATTATAAATTACAATTGCTTGCGTTAGGCAATAAAGAATTCGAATACTAAAAGTGTGAAAAATTCTTTAATTATTTATTTTTTAAAGAGGTTTTTCGAACAGTAGTGAACTACAACAACAAAAATTTTATTTTTTTATATTATTTTAATTAATTAAATTTTTGGCTGACCATACAGATGCTTCGAGTATTGCCAAATACCTGTCATCAGTGGTCTTGGAAATAATTCTTGTATTTAATTATTCGTAAATAATTATTTTTTAAAACTGCAAGTACCAGGAATCGAACTTGGGTCCTGCCAAATGTGAAGCTCAGAATCAGGGCACCTTAACCAACTGATAGCCGTACTTGACTTTTTTGTTCGCATATTTTTCTGGAGTTTTGTTACTATTACTATGAAAGTTTTTAATAACAATTTTACTTGCTGTGTTTATATTAGAACGAAATCATAAACCAGCTGTAGAATAATTGAATTACTTAATTAATTATATTTTTATTTTCAATTGTTAAGTTTTAATTCTATTCTGTTCGTAGAGGCATAGAACCTAATCTAGGAACGTAATGCTGAGAAAGTCATGCTAATATTACTCCACTAGTCGCACGGGCGAGACTAATATTTTGTGAATATAAGTTGTAATTTAACGTCAAATTTTCCAGACAAAAGTGACTATTATATTTTAATAGAAACTTGTTATATTTCATAAAGAGGTTTTTCGAACAGTAGTGAAATACAACAACAAAAATTTACAACAAAAAAAATATTTATATATTAAAAAATACGAAATGCAAAAATATACAGGACTGAAAAATGTGATTAAATTAATATATATCCTACTAACAACCCTAACAATATATATCATTTAAAGTCTTAAAATTCTTAACATGAATATATATATGTATATAATATAGTCAAATACTTTAAAACTAACACTACTTTAAAAATAAAAGAAAGTTTCTTCCTTCATGAAACAAACAGAAATGTTTAAGTAGTTTTAAAAAAAGTATACAAATAATTTATAAATGTACTACACATTTATTCACCTTCCAAGTAAAATTAAATCTTACGATAAATCAAATAAAAGTTAAGTTTTTTAAAATTTAATATAAAACTAAAAATAAAGTTATGGCTTAAAAATAAAAGTTTATTCATAGTCTAAGTAGGTAGGTGGGTTATACTGGCGATCCCAAAGGATTCAATTAGGCCTATAGACCCATTGTGTAACACATTGTGTTACCGTATAAATAAAAACTCAAGGTTTAAAACAACTTATATATGACATTTGTCTATACAAAGACTAAAAATTAAATAATTAAAATAATAATATCTTAGGTCTTCTCAATAAACTATATATACCTTCGCCCGAATCAATAATAATATCCAAGTGGACTAAAATATCAATAACAAGTAATCTCAGACGAAATCTATTACATTTCGTAGTAATGCTTTTATTGGTTTTATACCACAAAACGATCTTCTCAAGTAAAAACTAATAGTAATAAGCCTGTGAATTCAATTTATAGCAAATACATTTAGTTTGTACTTTTTATTGCAATTTTTTATTGTTTTCTTGTCAAAAAATGATCAGCCAAAATGAAAATTAAAATATCGGACATATATGTAGAAGTAATCTATATATATAGAAGTAATCTCTTAGATTCTTTTTTTAAACCATCGATTATCAACAGTAATATCCCAACGATCGGCTCAACAGTAATATTCCAGTGAACCAAAATAATAGGAAATGCACTTAGTGTACAGTCAGTTAGCGTGTACAGTCATTTTCCATGACAGAAAATGATCTTTTAATGTTAGCCGTTGCGACGGGTAGACAAGCTAAGATTGTAGGATGAAAGTATCTCTTTCACTAAGTTCGATCATGAAGTCCTAAGCCCCATAATTTTAAAGCCTCAATATATACCTGAATATAATATATAGAGTAGAAGGCAGCTAAGTACAATTTTCTTATAAAAAATTATATACGACTTCAAATTTTTCAGGGATATCCATTTGAAGTTTTATGTTGTTTAGTTATTTTAAACTATTTTTTATACTACGATATAAATCAAAAAAGTATTGCATTCGAGATATTAGGTTTTAAAATTAAAATTTTTTACATGACAATTTACTTAACAATTTTTGAGTAGCCCTTAAGGCTAGACTATATAGTCAAGTCCATATACTTTTTATGCTATGTTAAGACTATTATACTAATTCGATAAGTATGTAGTAGTAGGTACCATTTATAATATAAAACCCATACAAAATCCACACAGAAATAACCTAAAACCCATCCAGAAATAATCGAAAGAGGTTTGATAAGTCTATGTGTACGCACACAGTACACTTAAAATATTAACCTAATCTATGTATGCATTTTATCTTAAGTGCCTGAAGAATATGATAAGTTAATGCTGCAAAGAGAGTGCCTGAGGCTTGTATATCGGTAGGAAATTTAAATATTTTATATCTGTGAAACTTACTTGGTATTTTTCCTTCTGTCTCTGTCTCTGTCAAAATATGCAAAGATCAAGATAGAGAATCCAGTACTGTGTGAAAAATGCGATTATTGATTTTGAGGTGTCTAAAAAATATCCGATCGATTTTACTAAAGATACAATGATGATGTATTTTGAAAAAACACTTCCAACTAATTTTACAATATGCCTTTATTTATTGATTTGAGGGAAAAGTGAAAATTTAGTGTCCAATATCGAACTCTTAGACCTTGTTTATTCTAAGCGTGTATTGTAAAATTGGACCTAGAACTCATGACTGTTTTGCCTCTTAGCTGGATGCTGTAGACTTCTTCTCAGTTTTTAGTATAGTAAAAAGAATTTATCATTTTTATAATATGTACTTCACAGTGAACAAATAATTTTAATATGTCATTTATCTACAATGTTATATTTAATGTTAGGACCGAATATGTTTGAAGCACAAAATTGCATACTTTCGATCTTTATTAACATAAGAATAAACTTAAACTGCTTATTTAAGTATTGTTTAGTTATATTAATATTTTTAATATGTGTAGCAGAAAACGTTCGTTCTGATATCTTTGCATGATTGTACGAGTAGTTCAAGCTTTTGCTTGAAAGAATTTGAATTTAGCGTGACTTCATTTTGAAGTTACCTGGAAATTTAATAAAAAATTTAATGTTCCTGACTATTAAAATTTATTATGCAAAAAAAAAATAAATTTAATTATATAAAAAAATAAATTTCATTAAATAAAATAAATTAAATATGTAGTTATCATATGCTGTGACATCTACATCTGAAAGTAAAATGTAAATTTATTCAGACTTTCCTCAAATAAAAAAACCATAAAAATAATAATGGAAAAATATGTTATATGTTTTAAAAGTCATAAAGTTTTATATGCAATTACTTTATGAATTATAAATAATATTTTGCAATTCTGTTAAAAACTTCAAATTAGCTACTCTCACATATTTTGCATTTCATTGCATTACGACTGGCGAATGATCAAGCGATTTTTTCATTTTATCGATTAAATGACATTGAATGTCTTGAATATTGAAAGCAGTTTATGTTTAATTTTCTGTTTGTGACAAATATTAAGTGCAACTGGTTTTAAAACAAATAAAAATAATCAAACCGGCTTGAGGTGTCAAATTTAAGTCCAAAGACCCGTGAATGAATGCTTCAAAGGTGCATGCGAAATCGTAACCCAAAACCCAATTCGTTTGTACAGGCGTGCAAAAAGAATTAAATTTATGCAAACCACTACTGAAAATAAAAAGCCATGATTAACTTCGATTGCATATAAAATTTCCATACAATCATAAATTTAAATATTTTTACAGCACAAATAAAAAATAAAAAAAACTTGTGCGATAAATTACCTTTCGGTGTGACCGCAACTCAACATTTTCGATACGGTTTAGCCTAGTTTTGAGTTTCATTTTAAAATCGAATTTGCAAAGAAACAAGCAGAAGATATCGGAAAGAACTGTATTTAAAACTATTATGTACAGAATAATTATATATAAGCTAAGCCTATGTATTACCTACCATATATGTGTAACCACAAAACGATAAATAGAAAATAGTTTAATAATGAACATAGTCTTTCATTCTTAATGGTCTCGGGTGTAATTTTAATCCAAAGAAAGCTTATCTACAAATTAAACTAGAACTCATCACATTTTTAAATTCTGAAATTCATATATTATATGATAAATCAGATTTTACCTTATAGGATCTGTAAGTAGGTTGAACCGGTTGGTATCGAAATGACAAGTATAGATGTCAGATAAAAGTTTCAATTAAGCGAATTTTCTCAACACTTACTTATAAAGCATATTAAATAATAGATTTATTTTAATATTTTTCGTATTCTTAACATAGACTTGAACAATTCGATTTTAAAAGATTTTTAAATTGAGAGAAATTTAAAATGTCTTTTAGTTGGAATATATTTTAAACACATATTGTTTGTTGTTAGCTCAAATGAAACACAATTTGGAAGTTCAATTTTTAAGCAACTGAAGTCATATAACTCGGCTATAACTTTTCAAACGTTGGCTTTCGAGATTTCATATATTTCATTGGAAAATAGTCTTGAGGTTTGAAATTACACGACTAAGAGGGCAATTTAATCATTATCTCAATTTATCTACTAATTAAATTTATGTGCTACAACCGTTAATCGTTACTTACTTACTTATTCACTTAGTTAGCCATTACAGATGTGAGCCGTCCAATGCTACTTCAATAGCATAGTTGGCAGTACCGAGTACCTTTAAATCATTATCCAGCTGGGCGTTTCACTAAAGATGCAGATGTTCAATATCTCATTTTCACCAGCGGGTTCTGCATTAAATACCTTTCTAAAAATCAATCACCTTTTAATTTTCTACATTCTTTTAGAGATTACTGTGATAACACAAAAAGTTTAAGCTATATCCGTCTTCGACCGTTCATGTATTAGTTATTTCGAATTTTGGAGAATTAGTTTTTAAGCTAGTTGGAAAAAACTTTAAAATAAAGTTTTTTGTTAGGCTGAACAGATCAACGGGAGAACAAAAAGATTTCTTCTGTTAAGAAAAAATTCAATACTTTCAATGAGATGTGTCATGAAGATAACAGTCCTGTGGTAAGTTTGCTCACGTGTTACATCTGTTTAGGGAACCTTGCTATATAATTAAAACTCGCATTTAATCATTTATGTAGTAGTTGTGAAGAGAATGATGAAAGTGGCTCAGATCTATTGTGTTACTTTTCAGCCTATACACTGAGACGATTTATTAACAAACTTCTGGATCTCCCTCTAAAAAGCATTTTAGCTTTCCCTAGGGTTTTTAAACTCTGAGTTTTCTCTAATAGTAACACAATAAGCCTAAGTGAAGTCGTTGGATTGTCAGCCTAGGCAAACCTAACTTAACCTAAAGAGTTTAAGTTAAGTAATGACCAAAACGATTGCTTTAATATCATGTAGCACTTTTTTAACATAACCACAGAAAATTTTTTCTTCTATTAAAATATGTGTGCGATTATGTTTCCAAAATTTTTAACCATTGTTTTTTACTTCTTTATATAATAATATTAACATACACCTAGTATTTTGTAGGCTTTCCTATATATAAGAGTTAATCTGTATATATTAAATATGTATTATATATTAAATATATGTATTATTAGAAAACACAAATCTTTATTGTTACAGTCTCTACGCTTTATAATTAACACGTTCGCTGCATAACATGCATTTCATTGGATTAATTTTATCATATCTATTTTAATTAAATCTTAATGAATTAATTTTCGTTAAGTCACATACCGGATTGATTTAAAAATAAAGTTTGCATTGCACCGGATTTGAATGATGTCATTTGCTTAAGCTCGAATCCACAAACAGGACGTTCGTTCGTATCATTAATTCGTTGCCAAGTGTACCTTAATCTCGTCTCTTGCGGATAAACTATTCAAAATGGGTGTGAACAACGCTTAATCGCTTCACATTGATTATAATAAGCGCATGCACTGCAAGAGTCTTCACAACCTTTTGAAATAATTTGGCAACACTGACAAACGTACTAATGCCGAGTAATATCAGAAGTGAGCAAATTATAATGATTGGCGATAATGTGTTTTGTTGCCAATTTTTTAAAATTGCACTATTGTATCTCATAAATACAGTTGTTCTCATTTGATATGCTATTGAATTAATTTTCTTTAGATTGAAACTAACTGCCGTTCTATCAACGCTTGAGCTGAAAGTCATAAAATAAATATCAGAAATGTTTTTATCCATTTTCTTCTAGAAATATTTTTATTTTATACTCCTTTTATAATAAAAATGTTGATGTACTCGTGTGTGATGAAAAAGAAGAGAAAGAAGGAAACCAACCAAACAACTTTCCAGTTTAGGTTTTTGCCACTTTTGCTTCTGTTTCTAGTTTTTTTCTTCTTCCTTCATTTTATTTATTTACTTTTATTTTTGCTCTTGTGGCTCTATTAATATTTTTTCCACATGAAAACCAAACAAACCGCAGCAGCAGAGCGGTGTAGAGTAGCAGTCATGCAGAGGAGCGGAGTATCTTGTATCTTTATGGGAGTTGGGTAAAAATAAATTTTAAAATAAAGCAAGCATGAAAACACTGAAAAAGTCGTACTCGATAAGGCCAATGAAGTTGAAGTTAAATCTGAAACTGAAGCCAACACAAAACGTAGAAAACAGAAAAATAAATACAAACTCCAGCTTCAGCTTTAGCTTTAGCTCCAACTGAAACTCAGAAACTCCGGCTCAAGCAAATAAACTTCGACTGACTCTTCACTATACTTGATTTGGCACAAGCTTAACTACAATAACAACAACAACAACAACAACAAATACTTATTACCAATAACAATAAAAGCAACAAAACCATCCTCATGATTCATACTATTTGTGTTGGAAACTGCATTTTCGGGTTAAACTGAAATGAACCGGCAAAAAACTGAAAAACAAAATCTGTAAATACAAAAATAGTTTTGATTGCTAAACATGATTTTGGTTGCCTGAAAATAATATAAAATAAAATGAAATGGTAGAAAATAAAATAAAATAAAATGAATTGAAATAAAATGAAATGAAATGAAATGAAATAATAAAGAATGCCAAATAATGTTCGAGCTATTCTGTGGTTTCTAAAATAATTATTATTATTGTTTGGTTAAGTATATTTATTAACGTACAGCATTTCACACAAAAAGATTTATTCCCTGAATGGTTATAGAATAAATACCAAAAATAATTACAGATAATAATTAAATAGATAAAGGTTGAAGTACTTGATTTTCAGTGTATCTCGTATTGCTTAATTATGCACTATTTAGATCCATATGCTACGGAATCTTATGAGCAATCCTATGTTTTTGATTAAAATATTCGTTTAATCAGTTTAAACATGGCTTAATTGAACTACAACTGGTTAGCATTTGAAGCCCTCGAAACCACACAACAATTGATATACAGTATTGAACAGTGTTCTTCAATCATTTTTGGTTGACGGATATCTTGAATAAAAAATCTTATTAAAATACTAACTCTCTTTAACTGAAATGCTTGGCTTAGAAGAACAACATCTAAAATTTTTTCGCGCTAAACATTCGTACTAGACTTAACATTACGAAGAAGCTCAGATATGAAAAGTGAATATTGGCCAGTGGTTAAAATTATTACAACTAGTAAAGATTAGTGTTAGACTTTTAGTTGTCAAGTTGAGAAAACTATTTACCCTAGAGAATTTCATTTATCGAAAAATTAAATGGATCTGCATCTGTTAATCGTGGAGAGAATACTTCAATCTGCAAATAAAAAATCAAATATTAGACTTTGTTTCTCAATCATTGTTAGTTGACGTGTACTACAAATGTACATAGAATCAGATTAATATACCTTTATACCTTTATATACTCTTTTTAAGTAAAATACTTGGTTTCTTAGGACTATGAAGCACCTTACGAAACATATTATTGTGGTTTTGTGTCAAAACAAATATTTAAATTTCATGATGTTATCTTTGTTAAGTAAACTACTTGATCTACAAAATATACAACGTCTAAAAGTTAAGCGGGTCTGCTTTTGGTATTAGAGATACAGCGATTATAATTATTTGTTGCACTCTGTTCCTTAGTTACTGTCGGAACAGCACCCGACTGGTTGTCGAGTGTTTTAAGTGCAGAATCTTGCTGCAGTACTCAATCTTTTTCACAAAGAGTGTTTAAGATACGTAGTTGCACACTACAAAACATTTCGTGAAAGATACTTGTTTTAACATTATTACTATAGACAAATAAACCAACGAAGAGTGATAATCGACCGGGTGTCCAAACTATATTTAACTGTGATGCTTAATGGTTGACTTCTTGTAGTTACTCAAATGAAGTTATGATTAGTATGTTAAGTTGGCCGCGTTAGTGTAAGCACAACAGATTGTTCACTTGATAGACACAAGATTCTTTTAGAATTTTAGTGGAATTTTGTCCTACTTGCAGCTTGTCAGACTTTACTTAGAGCTCTGTTTACCAACCAGAGTAGCCATTTGTCTTTTACTGACAAATTGCTTTTTATCCAATTTGAGTCCTAAACTCCCGAACATGATTTCTGCTGCATAAAGTTAGTCAAAAATCTGAACTAGATATATCCCATTATACTTTGAAATAATCCAAATATCTGTAACATAATAATTTAGCTATGATTCCAATTTATTACACTCAGACATATTGTCGAAACTCGACATTTGAAGGTTGCAAAGGTTTGAAGTTTTAAATTCCCTAAATTCTTCATAATCTGTATTATTATTTTTAAAAGTTTATTTTGGCAAATTATTCGTTTATTATATATTTTCTTTATAACGAGTATTTTTGAACTGAAGTTTATCTTAACTCAACATTTTGAAATTCCGTTGAAAAGTTTTTTTTTTAAAGTTTTAATTGGATATCTTTTAACATTTTATAAACCACTAAGACGAATGTCGTATAATATCTTTATTTCTTAGAGGGATTTATCCCACATATGCTTCGTTCTTGTATCTACAATGTTAGTATAAATTCTTGAAAACATTTTCTAATTGATTTTTAAATGCTTTCTCATATTTATTTATATCATACAATATTACACATGGTATAATTGGTTGACTTTCTATTCCCACAAAAACTTGTCTATGGAATACATACTTTTCTATAAGAATATAGAAATAAATATAACATTTTTAATAAGAAATAACAAACATTCTAAGCCGTGTTACAAATTTGGGAGTTTATTTTTTGATATTTTTGACGTTACCTGACAGTTATAACTTAAATAAAATTTTTAGTTACATTTTATTATTTCATATAAACACAAAAGTATATAGAATACGCCAATAATGACATTAGACACGGATCCGATTAAGTTTAGAGTGTCTGTGTACATTTCAGTCATTTCAGTTCAACATTTGTTCAATGCCAACTCAATTTTATTTTATTTATAGATACTTA
>NC_051847.1:91325624-91327745 GCF_002237135.1 Teleopsis dalmanni | reverse complement strand
TTTTTTCGATAGAAAATATTAGAGTAGTTCGGTAAAATTAGGCGGTTCCAAAGTACATTAGGTTCCACAATTTTTTCAATTCACAGTTTGTATTCTCATATAATTATCCAGTAAATATTTGATTGTATGTAAATTGCACAAAGCTATGTATATTAAAGATATTATAATTTTTCACAACCGAACTTTCCTATCGTATATTAAACAAAATTAAAATATGCATTTGTACAAATAATTTTGTTTTGAGTTGCATTGATTATACACTCACGTTCCATAACGTACTTATATCTTAAATTATAGGTTAATTAAATCGCTACATACACTTAATTTATTCAGCCTCATGTATAGCCGAACGTGTCTTACTACATATGCATGAGTAGTTTAAATGTTAATATATGTATAAATTACTAGAGACTGTAGATACCTGCAATGTAACCCAAACTTACATGCCAGATAATTAGGTTAACTTGTGTAAATTGCACTATTTTACAGAAGGTTTTCGCTTTGTATCAAAATTAACGAATGAGCCGTAAAACGTTTTGCGTTACTTTCGCTGATTAAGTTTGTATCTTCCGAAAGTATTTCACACTCCGAAATATTTGCCTATTTGCCTGAACACGTTCAGAAATGATATAATTTTTGTAATTACTTAATGTGAGTTGTTGATGTTTACACAATTAAAAGTAATTATGCAGTAAAAACAAAATAATAAATATTGAAGTTGAAGTTTCTTTAAACGCAAAGTTTCGGGGTGTATACCAGGAAGAAAGTATTTTAATTATCACCGATTGCAGCAATAATTATTAAACTGTGTAAGTAGGTTCATTGTCTTAATGGAAAATCATAAAGTTTTAAACCATGGTATTTTCATAAATTTTTGTATCCAATTCGACTTAAAGTGTAATTTGTCAGTTTATAGGAAAACCCCTAATAAAGAACTTCTTTTATTTCCCAAAAAATTGAAGTTAATGTCTTCCTGACTAATTTATAAACACGATCTCGAGGAACCGGGCCCAAGCTATCAGTTGTATACAATAGTACAAGTAGTATTATTTAGTAAAAGTAGTCGTGTTTTGACTTAACAAAATAGTGGTAGATCCAAGTTTCATCCATAGTTATGTGACTATGCACAAACTTATTTTTATTCTGTCTAAAATGCTCAAGATGCTTTAGATATAGTTGATATAGCATGTGCTTTTTTTGCTCTATTAGTAAATGTGGTATTCAAAACTAATATAGCTTTTAACGAAATGCTTAAAAGCCCCTACTGAATTCCTCTAAATTCCTCTAATCTCTTTCGTTCAATAATCTCTTTCGTTCAGTCGACGATCTTCTAAAGCTATGTCATATATATTTTTTATGACTTCTGATCTTAATGAAATTAATGCGAGATAATTTTACACATCTTCTACATAAATCGTCATCAAACAAACCTAATGTTTAACCATTTACTATTTTGATTTTTACCAATTCTATTTTCATAGGTTAGGTAATATCGACGATACCTAGGGGATCTACTTAGGCATATTAACCCATTGTGTTACCGTATAAACAGAAATCTCAGGGTTTAAAACGACTTAGAACCTTTGACGAATATGAGAATGCTGTTTAGTGGGAGACCTTGTGATTGATCAAGATTCTCAAGAAAGTGGGCTTCTAAAGTGTTGAGTCGCCCCGCGCATTAGCTTTGAGTGGCACTTTCGTCGTCTTTCTTACAGCTGCAACAAGTATGATTGAAAGGGAGATTCAATCTTCTAGCATAGTTCCCTAGTCTCCAGTGACCTGTAAATAGACCTACCATAAATCTGATATCTTTAAATTGAATCTAAATATTAATATTGGATTTCTTTTTGATGGAATCTACCCATATGGCATGCAGATGCCTGCATATCGGAAATGATCATATAAATAAAATGATCATCATATATGATATACGAGTTGAGTTAAGCTTTTTGTACTAAATATTTTAAATAAATATTTAAAGTTTTGAATTATTTCCTTGTTGTTTAGTTCTTCAAATCGTGTCTAATTTCGGAGTCACTGCTAGCAGGTTGACCACTGTTGTTTGTTGGTAAATTTGGTAAACGAACCAAAATATTACATGATCGAAAATTAACATTAAGA
>NC_051847.1:91316672-91325524 GCF_002237135.1 Teleopsis dalmanni | reverse complement strand
CCTAGTTAAGATATTTATAGGTCAGTGTAATTATCGTAAATATTTAATTATTCAGGGGCGTATACACAGACTAACTTAAGAGGGATTTTCGGAATATTATGCTAAGATTATATAAAAACATTTCATTAGAAAAAAGCATTTATACCCACAGTATAATGGTCCGAAATAGTTAAAAATGCTTTGAACCCCAAAGTCTCTCCTTCACGGCAATGTGATTACCTCAGAAAAGCACGTAGAACTGCAAATCATTTATGTGAAATACATCAAATAAATCTCATATAAACAAAAGTATCTCTGTCTGCTTAGAGCAACTTTTTTGTATTTATTTTAAATAAAAAATAAAAAAAATTTGTTGCACTTGTTGTGGCAAAGGTGGGTGAAACTCTAGGCTATAACCAGTATGCAAAGCAATCTAAACTAGTTTCTTACTTACTTTAGTTACGTAAAGAAATTTATTTTAAATATAAAAATAAAACCTAACACGAGTAAGTCGAAGAAATTGAATGATCAGGTGAAACTTTAATGATTTTACACAAACGACTAATTAAGAACTTAATTAAATTAATAAAAAAACTATTTGCAACAATACCTAATCGATTTTTTAGGTCTTAAAATTACAATTTATTATCAGAATAAGCGTGAAAAAATTTAAGTATTAAAACAACAATTTTCACATCACATCAATCATATCTGCTTATGTCCAGTGTCAGTAATTGATGTCTAATAGCTAATGGCTATGTTCTCTCTCTCTCTCTCCTTTATCCTTATCTCCCAGTGGAGCATAGGGCTTCCACCATCCTTTTATATCGGATTCTGTTTCTCCATTCTTGGCAGATATCATTCCAGAAATAATTGGCTTCTCTTAGCTCTTCCTCAGTTGTCCTCTTCAAAGCTTTAACTGGCGCTCCAGGTCGACGGCTGCCTTGAGAATTCCACCTCAGAGCTTAGTGTGCAATATTTTCACTGGTCTGCGGAGATATTTACATATATCAATAGTAGCAGGGGATTAATTCGTGACAGATCATAGGTTGGTCTTGATCACAAGATCATGGCTTGGCGATCAATATGTTGGCGGTTGGGCTAACATATTTTTCTGAAAGGGTTAGAAGCCATGTCACCATGTTACTGCATCCTTTACGGATTATTGTAACAAATATAACCTGAACTTATTACTTGACTTTTAAATTTTCAGGACATATCTTCGGTCTCATTCTGACCATTCGAAAGAATGGAAAAGTATATAGATTCTGTCGGAATATAACCATAAAATGAGAGATCGATTGTAGCTGGATTCCAAGAAGTTGTCTAGATTCACTTTGAAGGGTAGGTTCTAAACAAGAAAGGTTGTTTTTTTGGCCATTTCGAACTATTTCCGAAGTTAAAACATCAGCGGCAGCTAAGGCATTTAAAGGAATATCCGAAAATATCCACAGTCAATGGAATATTAAAAATATATAAAATATATTTTATATGTAAATCTATATACATGTAAATATATGTATATGTAATAATATGTAATATATAAATATATATAAAATATATTTACGGATAATCAGACAGCAATTAGGTTAACAGATTTAAGGAACCAGAATAACCTTAGGTGTACCTATGTATTATTTGTTTTTGGTTACTGGTACCGGTACCTTAAGAATAAAGTGGAGATGTTGATTGAGATTAACGCGAAATAATGGTTGAAGTAAGATTGGACTGGTGATTTTATATAAATTCAAATATATGAACAAAATAAAAAAGAATGTTAATACCTTTATTATATAAATTTTTTATATGTGCTGACTGGTAATGGGTTTCAGATAGAATTCTTCAACTTCAAGAGAAATTGAACTTCTTGAAGTTGTCTCTATATTTCAAAAGAAATATACCACATCTGCTTAATGACTTCTCAATACTTTATCCCAAATTATAATATTTTGTTTTAATATAAATCCTTAATGTTTAGATACCTGTTCACAGGATTTAAAGTTATTTAGGTCAAATATTTGTAGTTTGCGAATTTTTACAGTTTTATCTTCAATTTATGTGTATGGGAAAACATCACAATATAGTTTCACAAAATATAATTTTATTTTTTAACCATAAATAATTCATTGATTAGTTCGATAGCTTTTAGTTGATTATAGTTTTGTGGAGAATTCGCTTATCCAAGTAATGGAAATATTTAGCAGATCTTAAAAAAATGTAATTTGAGATGCATTCACGATTTTCCTTTTATCGCATTTAGTGTTTTTTGTCAAATTTTAGAAAGCAAAAAGTAACCAAAACTTCCATTCAACTTGCATACTTGAATTAAGTACTAAGAAATGTAAAACCAATATATGAATTTAGTTTAAAAATGTTGAGAGTAAAAGTATAGCAAATGAAGCTGTAAGTTAGTAAAGAAAGCTAACAATTTCAACCTTCAAACAGAAAAACAATTAAAATATCTTTTCCTTTTGTTTTCAGTTAAAGTATCTTTTTTTGTGATTTTCCCATTTAATGTAAAATTTATAATCATTGACACTCGAAGCCTTTCTAACGTAGAAACCCGTAGACACCGTCTGGGGATTGAAATTTAGTTTTAAGTTAACATCTGTATTAATGTATCTCAATTGCGCAAAAACAATATCGTAATTACATCGCAACAACTTGGATTGAGTTTGGAGCAATTATCAGTCGGAACATTGACAGGGCCAATAGTTCGGACTTCGATTGAATTTAATTGAAACTGAATTTTGCCAAAATAAAATAAGATACTTCACTCAGTTCCACAGTTCCAATTGAGTTGAATTATTAAAATCTGCTTAGCACCGAGTGCTACATTTCTAGTTTTTATTGTCTTGCACCGAAAATGGGACTTGAATGTGTTAAAACGCCTGCGAGCAGCAGTTCCTTTATGGAAGTCCAAATAAAAATGAGCAAACGAGCAAAAAAAAATTTGAATAAGCGAAACGTGATACCAAACTCACGTAGTAACATTTTATATAAATCTCGGCAATATTTTTCAACATTTTCATTTTTATAATTTTTTGTCTTTTGCAAGCTCCGCCAGATACAGCACAGCACAGCACAACACCAAGACCAAGAGATGCAGGGAAAAACTTAGATTAACTGGGATTGTGCGGCAGGCAGTTAAAAAGTGTTGTGTATCTTTGCGCTTTCACTTTCGCTGTTGTATCTTTGGCCGCTGAATAAAATGAAATCAAGTTTTGTTTGTAGATTTTAGTATGTAGATTTTATTTAAATCTTTATTGAAATGTATGTACGTACCAACAAAAGCTGCTCAATATAGTTTCTTTGTATTTCAGTCATAAACTGTAAACGTTAAACGTTAAACACAATTGTAAGATTTGCTTGAAACGGAGTCGTACAACATGTTTGACAGAATCATTTTGTATCTTTGAAATATTTCACTTCACTTTTTTTTCCTTTTGCTGATTTCAGTATCTTTTGCTTGTATCTTTTGTTTTGCTACTACAGTTTGTATCTGCATGTGTGTACACAATGAATTATTTTAATGACTCGTTATGCCAAAGGTTCACATTTAGATTCACTTTCTGTTATGCAAATTTTATGTTATTATATTTCAATATTTTATTACTTAAGCTGAGTCAGTAAAGAGTTCGTGAAAATACTTTCTTAAAACTTGTGTACAATATTGTTTGCATGAGTAGATTTTTTAATATTTAAATAAACTTAAAATTATTTCGATTTTGTTAATGCACATCGAAATGTACATGACTGTAAATAATTATATAATTGAATAGAAATGAATAAATATATTATTATAAATTACAATTGCTTGCGTTAGGCAATAAAGAATTCGAATACTAAAAGTGTGAAAAATTCTTTAATTATTTATTTTTTAAAGAGGTTTTTCGAACAGTAGTGAACTACAACAACAAAAATTTTATTTTTTTATATTATTTTAATTAATTAAATTTTTGGCTGACCATACAGATGCTTCGAGTATTGCCAAATACCTGTCATCAGTGGTCTTGGAAATAATTCTTGTATTTAATTATTCGTAAATAATTATTTTTTAAAACTGCAAGTACCAGGAATCGAACTTGGGTCCTGCCAAATGTGAAGCTCAGAATCAGGGCACCTTAACCAACTGATAGCCGTACTTGACTTTTTTGTTCGCATATTTTTCTGGAGTTTTGTTACTATTACTATGAAAGTTTTTAATAACAATTTTACTTGCTGTGTTTATATTAGAACGAAATCATAAACCAGCTGTAGAATAATTGAATTACTTAATTAATTATATTTTTATTTTCAATTGTTAAGTTTTAATTCTATTCTGTTCGTAGAGGCATAGAACCTAATCTAGGAACGTAATGCTGAGAAAGTCATGCTAATATTACTCCACTAGTCGCACGGGCGAGACTAATATTTTGTGAATATAAGTTGTAATTTAACGTCAAATTTTCCAGACAAAAGTGACTATTATATTTTAATAGAAACTTGTTATATTTCATAAAGAGGTTTTTCGAACAGTAGTGAAATACAACAACAAAAATTTACAACAAAAAAAATATTTATATATTAAAAAATACGAAATGCAAAAATATACAGGACTGAAAAATGTGATTAAATTAATATATATCCTACTAACAACCCTAACAATATATATCATTTAAAGTCTTAAAATTCTTAACATGAATATATATATGTATATAATATAGTCAAATACTTTAAAACTAACACTACTTTAAAAATAAAAGAAAGTTTCTTCCTTCATGAAACAAACAGAAATGTTTAAGTAGTTTTAAAAAAAGTATACAAATAATTTATAAATGTACTACACATTTATTCACCTTCCAAGTAAAATTAAATCTTACGATAAATCAAATAAAAGTTAAGTTTTTTAAAATTTAATATAAAACTAAAAATAAAGTTATGGCTTAAAAATAAAAGTTTATTCATAGTCTAAGTAGGTAGGTGGGTTATACTGGCGATCCCAAAGGATTCAATTAGGCCTATAGACCCATTGTGTAACACATTGTGTTACCGTATAAATAAAAACTCAAGGTTTAAAACAACTTATATATGACATTTGTCTATACAAAGACTAAAAATTAAATAATTAAAATAATAATATCTTAGGTCTTCTCAATAAACTATATATACCTTCGCCCGAATCAATAATAATATCCAAGTGGACTAAAATATCAATAACAAGTAATCTCAGACGAAATCTATTACATTTCGTAGTAATGCTTTTATTGGTTTTATACCACAAAACGATCTTCTCAAGTAAAAACTAATAGTAATAAGCCTGTGAATTCAATTTATAGCAAATACATTTAGTTTGTACTTTTTATTGCAATTTTTTATTGTTTTCTTGTCAAAAAATGATCAGCCAAAATGAAAATTAAAATATCGGACATATATGTAGAAGTAATCTATATATATAGAAGTAATCTCTTAGATTCTTTTTTTAAACCATCGATTATCAACAGTAATATCCCAACGATCGGCTCAACAGTAATATTCCAGTGAACCAAAATAATAGGAAATGCACTTAGTGTACAGTCAGTTAGCGTGTACAGTCATTTTCCATGACAGAAAATGATCTTTTAATGTTAGCCGTTGCGACGGGTAGACAAGCTAAGATTGTAGGATGAAAGTATCTCTTTCACTAAGTTCGATCATGAAGTCCTAAGCCCCATAATTTTAAAGCCTCAATATATACCTGAATATAATATATAGAGTAGAAGGCAGCTAAGTACAATTTTCTTATAAAAAATTATATACGACTTCAAATTTTTCAGGGATATCCATTTGAAGTTTTATGTTGTTTAGTTATTTTAAACTATTTTTTATACTACGATATAAATCAAAAAAGTATTGCATTCGAGATATTAGGTTTTAAAATTAAAATTTTTTACATGACAATTTACTTAACAATTTTTGAGTAGCCCTTAAGGCTAGACTATATAGTCAAGTCCATATACTTTTTATGCTATGTTAAGACTATTATACTAATTCGATAAGTATGTAGTAGTAGGTACCATTTATAATATAAAACCCATACAAAATCCACACAGAAATAACCTAAAACCCATCCAGAAATAATCGAAAGAGGTTTGATAAGTCTATGTGTACGCACACAGTACACTTAAAATATTAACCTAATCTATGTATGCATTTTATCTTAAGTGCCTGAAGAATATGATAAGTTAATGCTGCAAAGAGAGTGCCTGAGGCTTGTATATCGGTAGGAAATTTAAATATTTTATATCTGTGAAACTTACTTGGTATTTTTCCTTCTGTCTCTGTCTCTGTCAAAATATGCAAAGATCAAGATAGAGAATCCAGTACTGTGTGAAAAATGCGATTATTGATTTTGAGGTGTCTAAAAAATATCCGATCGATTTTACTAAAGATACAATGATGATGTATTTTGAAAAAACACTTCCAACTAATTTTACAATATGCCTTTATTTATTGATTTGAGGGAAAAGTGAAAATTTAGTGTCCAATATCGAACTCTTAGACCTTGTTTATTCTAAGCGTGTATTGTAAAATTGGACCTAGAACTCATGACTGTTTTGCCTCTTAGCTGGATGCTGTAGACTTCTTCTCAGTTTTTAGTATAGTAAAAAGAATTTATCATTTTTATAATATGTACTTCACAGTGAACAAATAATTTTAATATGTCATTTATCTACAATGTTATATTTAATGTTAGGACCGAATATGTTTGAAGCACAAAATTGCATACTTTCGATCTTTATTAACATAAGAATAAACTTAAACTGCTTATTTAAGTATTGTTTAGTTATATTAATATTTTTAATATGTGTAGCAGAAAACGTTCGTTCTGATATCTTTGCATGATTGTACGAGTAGTTCAAGCTTTTGCTTGAAAGAATTTGAATTTAGCGTGACTTCATTTTGAAGTTACCTGGAAATTTAATAAAAAATTTAATGTTCCTGACTATTAAAATTTATTATGCAAAAAAAAAATAAATTTAATTATATAAAAAAATAAATTTCATTAAATAAAATAAATTAAATATGTAGTTATCATATGCTGTGACATCTACATCTGAAAGTAAAATGTAAATTTATTCAGACTTTCCTCAAATAAAAAAACCATAAAAATAATAATGGAAAAATATGTTATATGTTTTAAAAGTCATAAAGTTTTATATGCAATTACTTTATGAATTATAAATAATATTTTGCAATTCTGTTAAAAACTTCAAATTAGCTACTCTCACATATTTTGCATTTCATTGCATTACGACTGGCGAATGATCAAGCGATTTTTTCATTTTATCGATTAAATGACATTGAATGTCTTGAATATTGAAAGCAGTTTATGTTTAATTTTCTGTTTGTGACAAATATTAAGTGCAACTGGTTTTAAAACAAATAAAAATAATCAAACCGGCTTGAGGTGTCAAATTTAAGTCCAAAGACCCGTGAATGAATGCTTCAAAGGTGCATGCGAAATCGTAACCCAAAACCCAATTCGTTTGTACAGGCGTGCAAAAAGAATTAAATTTATGCAAACCACTACTGAAAATAAAAAGCCATGATTAACTTCGATTGCATATAAAATTTCCATACAATCATAAATTTAAATATTTTTACAGCACAAATAAAAAATAAAAAAAACTTGTGCGATAAATTACCTTTCGGTGTGACCGCAACTCAACATTTTCGATACGGTTTAGCCTAGTTTTGAGTTTCATTTTAAAATCGAATTTGCAAAGAAACAAGCAGAAGATATCGGAAAGAACTGTATTTAAAACTATTATGTACAGAATAATTATATATAAGCTAAGCCTATGTATTACCTACCATATATGTGTAACCACAAAACGATAAATAGAAAATAGTTTAATAATGAACATAGTCTTTCATTCTTAATGGTCTCGGGTGTAATTTTAATCCAAAGAAAGCTTATCTACAAATTAAACTAGAACTCATCACATTTTTAAATTCTGAAATTCATATATTATATGATAAATCAGATTTTACCTTATAGGATCTGTAAGTAGGTTGAACCGGTTGGTATCGAAATGACAAGTATAGATGTCAGATAAAAGTTTCAATTAAGCGAATTTTCTCAACACTTACTTATAAAGCATATTAAATAATAGATTTATTTTAATATTTTTCGTATTCTTAACATAGACTTGAACAATTCGATTTTAAAAGATTTTTAAATTGAGAGAAATTTAAAATGTCTTTTAGTTGGAATATATTTTAAACACATATTGTTTGTTGTTAGCTCAAATGAAACACAATTTGGAAGTTCAATTTTTAAGCAACTGAAGTCATATAACTCGGCTATAACTTTTCAAACGTTGGCTTTCGAGATTTCATATATTTCATTGGAAAATAGTCTTGAGGTTTGAAATTACACGACTAAGAGGGCAATTTAATCATTATCTCAATTTATCTACTAATTAAATTTATGTGCTACAACCGTTAATCGTTACTTACTTACTTATTCACTTAGTTAGCCATTACAGATGTGAGCCGTCCAATGCTACTTCAATAGCATAGTTGGCAGTACCGAGTACCTTTAAATCATTATCCAGCTGGGCGTTTCACTAAAGATGCAGATGTTCAATATCTCATTTTCACCAGCGGGTTCTGCATTAAATACCTTTCTAAAAATCAATCACCTTTTAATTTTCTACATTCTTTTAGAGATTACTGTGATAACACAAAAAGTTTAAGCTATATCCGTCTTCGACCGTTCATGTATTAGTTATTTCGAATTTTGGAGAATTAGTTTTTAAGCTAGTTGGAAAAAACTTTAAAATAAAGTTTTTTGTTAGGCTGAACAGATCAACGGGAGAACAAAAAGATTTCTTCTGTTAAGAAAA
>NC_051847.1:91311791-91316572 GCF_002237135.1 Teleopsis dalmanni | reverse complement strand
TAGTAGATGACCCGGCGAACTCTGTTCCGCCTTAAAGGCAATAAATAAGCAGTTTTTTTTTAATTGGAAAAAATACAAAAAAAAAAAAAATACCTACATTAATCATTCATAATTTATTTGCTGTCGAACGGGATAAAAAGTATCCTATACTCAAATTTTCAACCATACCATACATTATAATTGTTAATTATTTATTTTGTTGAGTTTGCAACAACCGGTGTTTTATTGATTAAAACGATATTTATTGCAAACACAAACTTATATTGATCTAATACAACTTTTTAAACCATTAATAAGTTATATTTTCCATCTGTTAAATTTTTATAATATATACAGTATTGGTATTGCTGTTTAAGGCTGACTTACTTTGTATAGGGACAAAGAAGCTTTATTAAATTTTAGAGGAATTTTTAGAATAACATAGCATAGCTTCTTTGTAAAAGCACCAGAATGGTCGCTTTACATATAGTAAGTAAAAAATATGCATTACAAAATGTCTCTACAAAAAGAGTAGCTTTGAAAAGAAATAAAGAATTAGCAAACCCAAAAAGTTAAACTTTCAATTCGTTGAACTTGTGTTTCCAAAATAAAGCTGTAGTTTTTAAGCTCGTTCTAATTTAAAGCACGGCAAGTGCTTTGGTTGTTGTCACTAATTAAATAAAAATAAGTGACAATAAAACCTGGAACTTGAGCATTGAAAGTTTGTGCAGCCTTGACTTCTTGTGGATAACACGATTAGTCATCGCTTCTAATTTGACAGGCACGAGTTCTAAGCCTGGCATTTGCAGTCTAAACAAATTATATACGGACTATAAACTAATTAAATAAAAATTCGATTAGTCCAAAGACCACTGATGAAGAGTACTTGGCAATACTCGAAACAGCGTTGTATGGTCAGCCGAACTTCAATAAAATTAAAAATAAATTTTTGTGTTTGTACTTTATTTCTTTCTTTGCTATTCGAAAATTCCGATAAAATATTTTCTATCAAAAATTTGATAATTTCAAAACCTACTTTGTCGTGAACGGGATAAACAGGTATCCTATGTCCTTCTCCTGGCCTTAAACTACCTCCCTGCCAATTTTCAGCTAAATCGGTTCAGCCTATATCCTTCTCCTGGCCTTAAACTACCTCCCTGCCAATTTTCAGCTAAATCGGTTCAGCCGTTCTTGAGTTATAAGTGGTGTAACAAAAACACATCTTTCTTTTATATATATAGATATATATAATATAAATATATAATTTTACCAGGTTATGGTATTGCCACACCAAAAGGTTCGCTTTGGAGAGATAAAATATCCTTGGCTATACTAGAACTACAGGAAAAAGGTGATATTCAAATGTTGTACAATAAATGGTGGAAGAACACTGATGAAACATGTTATCGTAAAAGTAACAGTAAGCAATTCAAAGCAAATGCTTTAGGTCTAGATAATATAGGTAATATTTTATTTAAGTAAGACACGAAATCTATGTTTTGTATTTTGAATTTAAAATATAGGTGGTGTTTTTGTTGTCCTCATACTGGGTATATTGATAGCTGTGTGTGTTGCATTTTACGAATTTTGGCAATACTATCACTTACAAGATAAATCAATTGAGATGGACTCGCAACTTTTTGGAGATAAAGGTCATCAAGCTATATACATGACAGTAGAGCAACGCCATAGAAGATCTATATGGGTAGAATTAAAAGACGAGCTTAAATACTCAGTGCGATTTATGGAATCTAGACAAAGGCCGGCATTAAGACGTCAATGTCCAAATTGTTACACAATTTAGAATTTATGTGATAAATTATTAAAAACTTATTCTTAGAAGATTTAAATTTTGTTGTAAGCTCAATATAATTTTGTAAGTATGTTTATATATAAGTATTGTCATAAAATTAAAAAATTAAATTATTTGTTTTTTTTTTTGAAAAATATAGATGACGTCCATAACTTAATATGTAGAACAACATAATTTCAAAACCATATAGGTAGTTTACGTGAATCGACTAAGACAGATATATTTTTGGCTATTTTCTGTTTAGAAGATGGGTTATTAATTATAAATGAGCTTTTGCCATTATTAAAAGATATAGAATTGCTATAGCTATTTACGGACCTATTCTGTGCACTTTATAAACTTGTCAAACATTGACACTTGTCAAAATTGACTGCTGTAAAGGTTTTGGTATTCTGTGACATAAATAAAAAGCTCTTTTCCTTGTTAGTTGTCAATATTACAAATGCTGTTGACAACTATAAAAATATGCTCTTTTTAAGCATTTTTTATTTTTTGCGTGCATGACAAATATTCTTTACTAAAATATACGCTCTTTACAAGCATATTTTTTATTGTTATTTGAATGCATGAAAAATGCTTTTGACAACTTAAAATATGTGCTCTTTACAAGCATTTTTTACGAACAGTTACGAACATTTACGAATAGTTTTCTATACAAAACACTTTACACCATAGTGTGGTGAGAATCATTATGTACTTGAGCTTTGAAATTTGTCAAGATGTGTCCAGAATACCAAAAAGCTTTCTGCTTTATAAAAATCAAAAATTTTATTAAAGAATTTGACAAATCTGTCAGGTGCACATAATAGGTCCGTTAGTGCATTTAGCTTTAACAAACTATTTTATTAAAAATAATTTTACAGTTCTTAACTGTGAATTTGATTTTTTGTCCGTATCTTAAAAGTTTACGTACCAGTACTACTGGTACTAGGTACCAGTACTAGGCGTATAAGACCTAAATGTAGTGTAGCAAAATTTATCTAGCTGAAGTACTTTATACTCCGAAAATTGTGAGTATAAATGAAATATCATTCTGGTGTAAAAAGCTGTATGTAAATTACATAGGTATGTAAATTAACAGCTATGAAAATGTTAATATTAGTAAATACGCCGGTTCTTAATTTGTTGAGCTCATGTTGTGTATGCTTTGCTTTGTTGATATGCAGCTGTATACCCAATGCCAAAAAATAATCAAATCATGGTACGATGCACCAACCACAGCATCGAATTGTTGGTCGCTCAGACGTGATGTCAATATTGCTGTCGAAAATCAATCTGCAAATATCGGCTTAAGGGCAAATAGAGGCAACACGAAGTAGATATCGGCTATAGTCAAAAATGTATGGGCAATGGGATGTTGGCTGGTAAATAACTTTCAGAATTGTCCTTCTTGATAACGCCATCATTAGCAAACCTTTCTCATGATCGATATAACTTTCGTTTTCTAGGTCAATAATTATATCAATAGTTTTATATGATGTCGAGCATAAATGTTATTACAGAAAAATGAGATCAGAACGTTTTTTATAAAAGCTTTAGGCTTTTACAAATTGGATACGACTACTGCATCGTAAAGTGCTAAGCAAATAACATTCAATATCTTCATTAACCTGAAAAGCACAAGGATGTAACATCACGCTCTATCGAAAAATAGTGAATTCAAGCAGTATTCGTATAAAGTAGACATTTAGAACTGTCTCGCAAAGTGTCAAAACAAAAATTAGATGATCAAAATTTAGTATTTTCTGAATATTGATATGAAATTATTTATTGTTAGTACATATTATTTAACTGGATTTGATTGTAGATCTGCAAAGTTATTTTAGTCCTACTAACTCCCAGTGAAGAATATTTAAGTTTAGGTGAAAACTTGCTATACTTTAAAATAACAATACACCACATTATTTTAAATGATGCTATCGTTTTATGCGCTAAACCAATACATATAGCTTGCGAATCTATTACAACGTATCATAAGGCATGTTATAGTATACAGATAAGGAAATTGTAGAATAATTTCTAGTATCTTTGAACCGACTAAAAACGCACAATTTTATATTAACATTATTTTCTAACTCACTAACTATTGTAGAGGTTTGAACTATATATAGCTTCAACTCACTAAACAAAGTGAGAATTATAATTTTTACTTAATTTTCAATAGCTAACACCAGTCAAGCTGTTGGTTATTAAGTTAACAATATTACGGTTTTTACTGAACCAGTAGTGATATGGAAATGATATATATTCCTTAAATATATTTTAAGTATATGTATTATAGCTCTGGTATTTAGTACACCAAATTTCAAATTTCTTCCTATCAAAGTTTTTAAGATATTTAAAAAATTGTTAAAGTTGGCCATGTTCTGGATAAGACTCCAAATATATCAAAAGAAAGACCATATCAAAACTATATTCTAAGAAAATTTCATTTCAATATCTTTACTGGTTTAGAAAATACCGAATTTTAATCGTCTAATTTTCATTTTGACACCCAATGATTCTTCTGCAGAGTGCTGGAATTTAAGGCTAAAAGTATTTGATATTGGAAACACACATGTTAATATCTAACAAGTAACAGTTTGACACCTGGATATATTCTGACCCTATGTGGTACTTCACAGTTTTCTAACTTTTGATATTTTAGATAAAGACTAGTTACCAAGGTTATTGCGACGTATATAAGATATCGGAGAAAATACTGCGTTTGTACAAATAGCGTTTAGGCCTTGTCAGTTGACCATACGCAATCTCACTGTTGCTGTCAGCCTTCATATCGTCACAACGATATAACAAAAGATATATATAGAATATAGAAAAAGTGTTCTAGTGAGTGTAGATAGATTTTATTTTTATTGTGTATATATCAATTTGAGTGTGCTGAATCTTCTGTCTCCAATTCATTGGTGCAAAATAAGTAGGTGATATGACATTCAGGCATATGTCATTTATGCCTGAAATTTATATTTCAATATAAAGTGACATAGAT
>NC_051847.1:91210566-91311691 GCF_002237135.1 Teleopsis dalmanni | reverse complement strand
AAACTACATAAACTTAAAATATCGAAAAATATACAGCGCGCGAATTTTAAATGAGAATTTCCGAAAACTTTTCAGTCTTAATGTATATACCAGCAAATTTTCGATTTTTTTTTCAATAGACAGTACTCCATTGTCAAGATAATATAATGATTTTTTAATCTGCTTCAGTACTCTTAACTTAAACTTTTTAATCCTTCCTTCTGATACATTCAAATTAATTAATATTTGATTACTGGCAGTAACCCATATATTTGTCCCATAGATGTAGATGATTTAAAAAACAGTTTTGTATAACTGAAGTTTATGTTCGATAGATAATACGGATGCCTGACTAAAAACCCAATATAGGCACTTTTGTTTCAAATTTGTTCTCCTCTTACTGAAACATTCTATTTTCTTTCGGACATACCTTCAAATTATTTAATTGCTCTGAATATTAGTCTTTGATAAAAACAATTGAATAACATGGTTATAATCTGGTTTGTAATCACTACATAAGTTTGGATAGATCTAAAAATAATGTTGTTTAATATAAATGTATTTTCAAAAGACAGCACCGATTTTTACCCTTATAATCAATAAAGTTCTCCCAATTTCAAATGCATATATTTCCTTTTAGCTTTGGTATTTCTGCTTAGTTATATATATATAACTGCTGACCTGGCGAACGTTGTTTCCCCTTGCAATTAGTTTTCCTGGCGTTCGTTGCGTTGCTTTTGACTTTCATAAGCACGTGTGATTGTATCCTGGTTTCTTACATTTTCATTGTTTTCTGCCGATCTATTTAACCGACGGTTTTGGAGTAATTGTGAATTCCGCGTCCGTCGACCAATATTTCCTCCTCGTCCACGAAGACGTGGCATTGTTTTTTGTACGTTATTTATATCTTTATATATATAATTCTTCTCTTTTGTGTGTTGAATTTTTGAATTCGCTGGATTTACCAGGAATACCACCACATAACTTAAGATTAAAAATTGGCTCACCTATAATTATGCTGAGGAATTTAAATGCACTTAAGCTATGCAACGGCAGTTTTACGATTCATTTTAGAGATTTTAAAGTTTTTAAACAAATCAAAGTAAGCATGAATAAATTTTAAATTTCTAATATAAATGTATACGCATACCAAAAAATTAAAAATTAATTAAAAAGACATTATCTAGTGGGCCAAAATGTGAATCTAAACCTTTCTTGAATCCACTTGAACACTCACAAAAAATTTCATCAAAATCGGTTCAGTCATTTAGGAGGAGTTCACTGTCAACACACGTACAGAAGAATTATATATATAAGATATATATATATATAACAAAACCATGATATATTATCACACACTTCCTTACTTAAACATTTTACATGAAAATTACTAAACGGCCTTTTCTTACGAGCAGATTTTTTTTAAAATGACCATAATACTCCATACAGTAAAATAGATTTCTAGCTGAAGTAAAAATTTTTACTGGGTGTCGAAAGCATCATAGGATGAATAGGACTGCAGTATTGTCTGTATTATTTTTAGGGCTATCTGGTAGAGAGTAGGTATGAAGGAATTTCTTTACCGAACACTTGGTCTGGTATCATAAATATCTTGATCTTTCATAAACAATCCTAAAATAAAATTTTTTCTCTTTTAAATGAAGTTTTAAAAGAATTAGTATTGAGCGGATAAGTATTATTTTAATTTGATAGCTTAGGGTGCCAAATTTTTTCAAACACTTGATATATATTAAGAAAAACGACCGAACAGTGCTTATTTATAGTTGAGAATGTTTTTTTAACCTCCTCTAAGTTTAAACATTTAGTATTTTTTTTCTTATTCTGTAAGACTATACATATATATATATAGTAAGTATTCTTTATATAGCTTTAAACTCCTATTGATAATTATTTCGTCTTCAATGGAATAAGATAGCAGTGCAACTAGTTTGATTTTTGCTAAAAATTAGGATGGGAAAGTAGTTAGTCTATATAGTTTTTGGTATTATGTTCAAGGAAGTCTCTTTTTATATCCTTATGCATGTCATTATTTGAGATGTACCATTCAATATTGACGCTTATTCTATGTATTTTTAATTTACTCGTTGGATTTGCATATTAAATTTGTATGCAGTGCTTAGAATATTGAATTAAATAATTAATGACGCTGTTCAGTGCTCCCATGACTTTTCCAAAAACTAAATTTTAAGCAGAGGAACTATTTATAGTTGTTTCCACTGAAGTCAATCTTCTTATATATACCTTGAAGAATATTTTGGAGAACAATGCATATATTAGACAATTTCCGGTTACTATGTAATCAAAATAAATACTTTTCTATTAATATAATAATATAATTTTATTAATTAAATATAATACTAATTTATTATCATAAAAATAACTATTTTTTTTATATTTTTAAAGTCATAAGAAGCACTTTAATAATATTATTTATTCATGATAAACACATTACATTGTCTACTTTCAGGTATTCTCATTTCCAATGCAAGATGTTATCTGGATAACTGCATGACTAATAAAAAACTTTACATATTTCTGAATATAAAAATTTGTTTAAATAAATGAAATTCATGTGGCATGAAAATGAATAATTAAACCTTTTTGAACTCAACTAATAACCGCGTCACAAAACTGTCAATGCAACTAAACCCGTGAAACGTATAATTCAAAAAGCAACAGTTCCAAGTGAACAGCAAAACTCCTACTACACTGCAAAGGGGACCCCGAAAGACACCTTGGAAGGACATTGCGTGATGGCAACTCATAAATATGAAACACAAAATCATAATGACACGAAAACAATGAATAACAACAACTCATGTAATTTTAATATTATAAGCCGAGCATTTAAACACAAAACACAAATAGAAATTATAAAGAGACTCACACCCCTCCAAGGAACAGCAATCGTTAAGGATATGTTGACGTCACTTCCACGCTCCGTTCGACATGTTTAAGAGGAAAGCTTAGAGTTCAGAAAATATTTTACATTTTGCAAACGTTTGCAGTTGTTTGGCAACGAAGCAGTAGAAAAATCGAAAAACTCATTGATTTTCCATTAGAATGACGGAACCAAATATATCTTATAGCACACAAAATTGCTAATATCTCAACTGAACTGAACTTACTTATCACAGTTTAAATATTTTAGCTGCCAAATTGGTTTATGATACTGTCAATCGCATAAAGCAAAATGTCTGAACATCTACCTTCGACCTCAACAGGTAAGAATATTTGTCAAGAATAATGATTGTTTGCACAAGTCTTTGTCGACATTTTAATTTTCTTCTTGATCTTTGTAAAATATATTTCTTTTCTTTTGGAAAACTTTTCTTTATATTCCAAGATTGAGGTTGAGATACTTTCTCAACCGTTCATTATATTTGTTGTTCTTTCGTACTGTCGAAGCAAGAAATTTACATTCAATTAGCATTCAAATGGCATTTAACTAAATTAGTAAAGATCTAAAGTCAATGTGAGAATTACTTTTAATTTTTTCAGAAATTGAAATATTTTCTTATCATTGTAACATTGAAAGAATCTTTTTTACAAAAAAACTTTTTGATTTATTCATTTCCAGGCTTGAAAAGAACAAAGTCAAAAGTTAAAGGTATAAGTTGATCCTGAAGATCCACTTATACCTATTGGCCCAATGTGTTACCTTATAAGAACTTAAAGTTTATGAACTACTTTGAACCTTAAACAAAACCTAAAAAGTTTTTTAGAGGAAGTCCCTGCAGCTAGCCAAAGACCTCAAAAAAGGAAGTCCTTGGTGTACTTAAATGGCTCCGCACATACGCTGGACAATAAGAATTCAGATCTAAGGCAATTTTATTCTCATCTCCACAACTACGATAGGAATGATTAAACGAGAAATTCAATACTGTAGTTTGGTTTCCAAATAGGGTGTGACCCATCTAAAAACCTACCACAAAAATGATATCTCTGTATGGCATCTGAATGAGAGTGCTGTGTTTTTTCTTAATAGAAACGTATAGCTCAAGCAATAATTTCTATATACCTTTTACTTTACATCGGCATCCTAGAAAAGATAGTTTTAAATGCTTTGTCAGATCGGTAAGAAAGAGGGCGCAAAACATTTAGGCAGATCTTCTTTTTTCTTAGCTAAAGATAGATACTAACACAAAAGATTAAGCAACTTAGTATAGTTTATATATTAATATAAAGAGAGCTTGCATATTTTAAACTTCGGCACTATAGCACATAATGGAAATGGCAGCTCTACAAAACGTTTCAATGATATTCGGATAATCACTGTATTTACGTTAGAAATGATTCAACAAGATAAAGCTGAAATTTCACAAATTTTCATCTCTTGAAGTCCTGAAGACAAATGAGTACTTAGTTGAACATACTAAACACTGCCTTGTATCAAATACTGAAGTCATAGAGTTCGAATTATAGTATAAAAACTTTCCATGTCCTTGCTTTATAGTCCTGTATGCGTGTGCTCCTGTATGCGTATGCGTTTATGATTTTAACCTTTAAGCATGAAATTATAATGGACTTTACAAATATGTGCCTTACTTTTAAAGTAGGTCTAAAACAAGACTGGTGCTATTAATTCGTATAATCTCGGTAACCCATCGCTTTCAGTTTTTATAAAATAATAATTCCTTTGTACTTCCATCACTAGACGATCACAATTTAACACAATATATGACAAATTATAATGTTTGCAGCATATGTCATTCCTTATCGTAAAATTATTACACAATTTTATATTACAGACTTTTTTGAAGTTATTACGCTCTAGACACTATATTGTAACATATATATTAATAAGTATTCGTATGTCAGACCTCTACAGTGTGGTATTGTACTATATTGATGGTACTGCCATTGTTTGAGTTGTTATCAGGACCATGTCTATTAGTATTGTAGAATAAACGAATGTCGACATATATTCATACCAGTTACATTAAGTAGTTAGTCACTCTTTTGTCTAAATCGTCATAGTAAGCACAACCATTGGATTGGTGTTTCAATATTATATATTAAATGAAATAATTAATTACTTCTATTATTATTATTATTGGTTGAAAGATCTATCAATACTCCAATTTCGTTTGTTATGATTTTACTTTAGAATATTATATACCAATATATATATAATGAATTCCTTAAAAAATTTCATTCTGATTCTTACACAAACTTTGTTATTAATAGATTCTACTTGGGGTTTCATTCCTTGCTTGCTATTAGTTAAAATATTTTCTATATAATTACTCTCATATACCAACCATTTCACAAGGACTATTGAACGCATTCAATCAATTAAGTAACAACTCAGAACTCTATTATCACTTCAAATATCAACAATTTCTTCTAAATTGTGCTGTTATTGTATCGAGTAAGGAAGCGTATCCTTCCCGTTTAACACACTAAACTAACTCCAATTAGAACTTGTTAAATGGTTTGCGTGTTCTATAATTTTGCGAACCACAACCGCAACTAAAGCATCAATATTTGATTTGAGTCCTGAAGTGGTGGAATGCTTGAGTGCCGCCAGAGTGTATGAGTTGTCAAGCGCACATCGAGGCGCGGAGTCACGTGTCTCGAAATTTGCATATCCACTCCGCAAAGGATTCCTCAAATCAGTCAATTGACTTTTTTCTTAATTGAGTTCGAGTTTGTTTGAAGTCTATTTTTAGAATTCAATTATAAATAGGCGGACGTCTATTTACGATTATCGAATGCCATAGGTTGTGTCAAGTAATGTGTACTCATATATGAAGCAATATAATTAAAGTCGATGTTTATGGAGAAAGAATTTTATGAGTTAAATTAACTTATATTAAATTTATGCTCCCGCTTATTATTTAATTAATACTTGTTAAGTCTTGTAGACAAACATATAATATCTCAGAAAATTAACTACCAGAATTTATTATAAATCGATGAAATTTTATGAAATTAAATTTCCCATATAACGTTTGATTATCGACAATTCATGCATTATTTTCGTTTAATCATTTGAATATTAATTTTTATCAAAAAATATTATTTTATTTGCATCTGAAAGCAAAAAATACGAGAAGTACCTCAAATGTTACAAATCTAATTTGTATTCCCCACGGCAAGTTTATAATCAAACTTAATTAATCAGATAATTACATTGATTTGCATTTTGTAACTAAAAAGGAAGCAGATAATTTCTTAAACCATTAGTACTCCCTACCTTTGTAGTTAAATAACTGCAAAAAAATTTTAAGATACTAATGGAAAGTCATAGCGAATATTCGTACTTATCTTAAATTCTGAGATAAGATATGTCGTAAGATTCGCTTCATTATAATAATTATATATTGTTAAATACATACATAGAAACTTTTTTGTACATTACTGATTGGTTTAACCACCTTTTATCATCGGATATCAAAGTGCGATACACAATATTTTCCTTTATTCCCGGTTTTCCGTTTCCCGTTTTGTTCTGATTAGATACTAGTATGTTTTTTAAGAACTTGGAATATTTGTTACGATGACTGAACTATAATTATAATCAAGTATTAGCGATTTTTTCATAATTATTAAGTTTATATTAAATTTTACTCCTCACCCGAGTAATTTCATCAAATAAATACTTAATCACTAATTCCATATGATTTTGTAGTTCTTTACTATAGGTGGACTAAAAGTATAAATATTGAGTCCATTAACATTTGTTATCATAACTAAGACTTTTTTGTCATCCTTAAATATCAAAGCTCTGTCCTTACCGCTCGAACATTTACCTTGCCAATCGAAAGTTAAATAATGCCACTTATTTGAACTATACATTACACACAAATTTAAAAATTGAGCCGCCTAAAATTATGCCATGAATTTTTAAACAAATAATTAACAAGCTTCTTAATTAAATTAAATTTATTACGATTTAATAGAAAATACATTTTTATATTAGTTCGTATCATTTTTAAACTAGAACGAAAAGAAATTTAAAATAATGTTCGATATTATTTACAATATTAATTAACGCAAACATTAAAAATCTTCTGATTAGTGGGATTACAAAACGTTTACACTATCGTAATTAATTCACAAAATGCACTGCACAGTCAATAATTAATTAGGAACAAGTATAAATATAATATTACTTTATATTTATTATTCATTATTTATTATTTAAATTTATTTTTAAGCTTCAGAAAAATAAATAATAAAATATTACTTTTCATATTAAGGACTTTTTAAATCATATTTGTTAGTACTTAATTTAACTGAAATATACACATTAAAATAAGCTAAAATCAATAAAGCTAAACTAAAGCTTAAAATAAGCTGGGATATTTCATTCTAAAATCTGTAGTTTATACGGAAAACAGCAACAATTTCTCATATAACATATGATGACATATAACATCACAAACATCGTATGTTTAATTTATGATTTGAATTTTATATTATGAAGCAGGCAATAAATACGTGTTGCAAGCAAATCGCAATGTCGCAACTGTACCTCTTAAGCAACATAGAACTGTTAATTCTGTGTAGTACATTTCCATTTGTTTGCCGGAAGTCCAAGGAGAATTGAGGAAAACCAACTATCGAAAGAAGATCATCCTCCAACACCACAATGTGAGCTCCCACACATCATCTCAAACAAATGAGTTTTTGAGCACTCAAAACGTTGAATTGATGTGTCATCCGACTCATAGTCCCGGGTTGGCAATTAATGACTTTATCTTGTTCCCAAATTTAAAAAAAAAAAAATGCGAAGCAAGCGTTATTCTATGCTCGAACAAGCCGTTGACACATTCGAAACCGTCCTTTTGGAGATACCAACTTTACAGTGGTAAAACTGTTTCAAAAATTAATTCAATCGAATATAAAAATATATTGATCATCATGGATCGACAACCAATAAAGCCATTTTACTGTTAACCTACTATGTTTTCCTTGTAAGGCGTAATACTTAAAAGGCAGTCTTCGTACACAACATTAGCTCAGAGGCGTCGCTAGGCGTCAGCGATGTCGGCGACCGCCGACGTCCTCGCGCCCACAGTGGCCTCGCAAAAAGTTACCGACTGTGGATTCTAAGCACTTAGTAAATATTTTGAACAATTTGGTTTGATAATGGCATTAACCATATTCAAATATTTCCGAATGCTTATATAGTTACCAGATTCATGTTCACAATTCCAGTCAGTATAGCTTCGACGGAAAGAAGCTTCTCAAATTTAAAATTGAATAAGACGTACTAGAAAATTATGATGATCCAAGAGAGACTATCTTCATTCGAAATTCTATAAATTGAAGCGAAAATAGCAGCTGGCGCAAATTATGATATAATTTAAAAAAAAATGAAGTGAAGCTAAAAGTAAAAGATTAGCAATAAAACTTTCAATCATGGTTTGTCATATTAGTGAATGTAACTTATTTAGTTTTACAACTGGGTTATAAAAGGGGTCTCGCAATTCTAATGTCGCCGACGTCCAGAGTTGGTCTAGCTCCGCCACTGCATTAGCTGATAAGTGGATGACGAACAGCTTATGGATTTATCGACAAGGTTAAACGACCACTGCATCCGCAAAAAGTCACATCGTTTGGTGTGAAGATATGATAAACCTATATTTTCTTGAAACTGACGAAATAGTGAAGCAAATTGTGTTAATTACCAAGAGCAATTATTTGTCACTAAATTGGACAGCGCTATATCATAATGCACAAGACACGCAACATTAGTTGTTTTGGCTTTATTTTGCGAGAGAGTTTTAAAAGTGTAATTTCTCGTATTGGTTATGGGAACTACGAATTAATGCTTCAAACATGTACATCTATCAAGTTACGATGGAGCTATTGGCAGCGATGTGCCGACAAGTCATCAAAAATTACTTGTAAAAATCTAGTAGTGTAGATATCACGTAAGAACATTTGATTGCTTTTGTATTTCACACCTAATGGCAAAGTGCAAACAGTATATAGAAATAATATTTCGATCGGGATCTCAATTACAATTGTGTTTCATTTAAGTTTGCTTTTGGAACCATAAAAGGGATAATCTCGCATTTTAAAATATACTTTCATCAACAATATATCAACATACTTGTATAAGACATTTATAATTGTGTTCATGTGATACTCGTCCACTGCATTAATGGTTTTAAAAACTTTTGTTTAAATGTAAGTGATTCTATCTTAAAATATTCATAGCAAGTATAACAAAAAGTATTTAATGTATCACATATTCTTAGCTGAATGTTTACATCACACATGCCATTAAAACTAGTCGAGTCAAGCATAAAGTACACGTTTTGCAGGACCTCATAGTGAATTAATTTTGTGTGCCAAATGTTAGTTTATCTCTGTTTTCCAAAACTTTCCCTCGTGGCATTTTAACGCTAGCGAAAATACTGAAATTACTGAAATTACTTACATGATGTCACGTCAAATATCGCATTGATAGTATGGCAAAGTGCGGACCATCCCTAGGGACTTCGCGCATGAAAACTATTTTCATTAAAAGTGTGGAGCTGAGCTCAGTTAACAATATTCATAACGCACATATGTGAGATTTCCAACTTTAATTTGGAAGTGTGAAAATCGGGTATAAGTAAATATTTCAACACGCAAAATACTATGGACTGCAGTTCAACATTTATAATTTTAATATTAAAATTTTTCATGCAAAAAATGAAATATTAATTTTATGCTGAAAACCTCTTTTAATTATAAAACACTCCTTTTTTGCTTCTAGAAACATTTTGACACTTGTACATACCAGAGGCTTAACGCCCTTAAAGCAGACTACTTTTTTTATTAATTAGTTTTATAATTACTGCCTTATCCTGCATTGTTTGAAGTGTCCTTGACGCTCCCTTAGGTTTGTGCTGCGAAATGCAATTTAAAAAGTTAGCATTTGTACTTTCAATGGTAAATTTTGATACCCCTCTTTACGGTTAACTGGTTCCACAGTCATGCTGTATGTGCTTTCTCTAGTATCCTTTGGCATTTTTATATTTAAGTTCACGTTCATTGTCATTTGCTTAACATTTTCATATTTGTTTTTGCTGCTGTGAATGCCAAAAACTCAATTTGTTTAACGTTTTCTGTATTTGTGTGGTACTAGTAAATTATTTGGCAATAATAAGTACGACTATGACGACCTCCCCTATGCGCCCTCCGCAACACTTTCACGCCAGTGAATATTTTGCTTACTTGAGTCGAGACCTTTTTAATTTTATCCTTGAGTTGTCACATCGCACGTACGCATAAGAATTCCTTCTCATCCTTATCGAGTATGTGCTCGTTGAGGAATAGTCATCTTAAAAATAAATTTAAAATAAAATTTTATTGCAATCCATTCGATTTTTATATAAATTTCACTTCAGAAAATTAAATTGATCATAAATTTGGAAAAATCAACAACTTAATTCTCATTGCAATATGTGACTGAGTATCTCGTTTGCTATTTGACATTGCCATTTTAAAAGTGTTATATCAGCATTTCACCGTTCATGGAGCTGTTTAATACGATATAATCACGCCTTAACTTTTATCCTTTTTGACTTTAAAAGGAACTACAATTTTTCATAATAAAAATTCATTTACTATTTACTATGAACTTATGTGTTGAGGTATATAATAAACACTTCATAATACTTGAAGGAAACACTATGGTATACAAAAAAAAATGAAAAGAGTGCTTATTGCTTAATGGATTGCTACTGAACAATATGATCCATGTTAATGTCGATATGTCGAACCAGGAAGTCATGATAACAGCATTTCAGAATACTTACATTATACTTTATGTAGATACCATAGATGTCATAAGGTAATTGATCGATGTCATAACGTAATGATAATTAGTAAGTGTAAAAGAATGATAAATATTTAAATACTTATTTCGTAGGGTTTCCTTCATCTCCCCTGTCTCATAAGCAACATTTTCTCGTATATAGGGTGGTCTTATAAAACTGTAATTTTTTAGAACTATGTTTGGTAACTACTGGAAGCAGACAATCTTATGTTTTTTTCATGTGCTCCTTAAATAATTTCTTTTTCAAAGAAAAAAACGTTTTATACGCAAATTAATTTTATTGAATTAAAATAAACTAATTTTAGACAGCAATTTTCATAATCAATTTTAGATTTGCAAACTAAAAGATATGTTTCAGTCCACAAATGATATGTGATATGGTGTAAGTGGAATTTTCATCCAGTCACTGGGAAGGGATTTTATTAGTACTAACATTGACTTGCAAATTGTGTTATACCCAAAAATCAAGCTAGCTTGAATATAGTAAAAGTGAAAGTCAGTTTAAACGATTGTCCGTTGTAAAACCCACTCTCAGAGAAGTTTTTTTTTACTGTTAAAATTGACCTACAAAATATCTTATACCAAAACGTGAAACTAGTTTCAATATGGTGGCAGTGAAGGTCATCTTAAACCATGGTTGAACTATCTTGCTAGAATATCTGAATTCACAAAACTGTTAGAAAACTGCTTGCAGAAAACTGTTTAAAAACTTTGTGATAAATATTCAGATTAACTTTGATGTTACTATTCAAAAATACAAAAACGTCTATAGAGAAAGTTCTTCTCCCGTCACGATGGTTCATATATTCTGAAACAGAATATTCATGTTGTAGATCAAATTTTGATATATCCTCTCTATCATTACTCACTGAGTCATATTTTTTGTTTAAAAATTTGTTAATCGGGACATTTTTTTACCAGAATAGACAATATGTATATTGTCGTCTATATCGTGCATTTAAGCACAACACATTTTATACTAGTGGCTTAGCCAAAATGGTATAAGAAAACAGAGTTTCGTCTTTAAACACATAATTTATAGATAATACACTAAAAAAAACACTGATAAAAAAAAATATTTTCCATTAATTAACCCCCTCACCCCTTTTTAGAGTTCTATTAAAATTCTAAGATTTCTCACATTCTAGTGTTTAGGGATTGTAAAAATAGTGTCATATTTTCACATTTGAAATTCCATCACAGACAAAATTTTATTTAAGAAGCTGATTTATAGATTTATAAATTATTTATAGATTATAATATCAGATATCCTTAGGTAAGATGCAGTGTTTGTATAAACTCGTAGAAGTTTAAAGTTTATTGCAGTTTAATAAGGACACCCTGTATTCATACATTGCCTGAATAGCATAGCAATAATGGATATAAAAACTAACCGGCATTTTACCATACAATTTTTAGAGCATACATATTTCATTCTATTTTTTTTTTAAAAATTACGGAACGAATTGATTTCTACGAAAACTAGACAGATAGATAGACGTATACATCATAATAGATTTGTGAATCTAAGCTCATCAAGATTATAAATTGTTTGTATTCCTCTGCAATTTTGCACGTTCTCCATATTCCTCACTGCAGAAGTTGCGGAAACCTGCCGGAAGAAGTTAGAGTAATACATTTTCACTGTTAATGCCCTGTAAATATCCAGAAGATATAGGTTCTTAGGAAGATACTTCTTCGACATTTTCTCTGTTAATGCCCTGTAAATATCCAGAAGATATAGGTTCTTAAAAAGATACTTCTTCGATAGTTTATCAGACTGTTCATCAATGAAGACGAAAAACCTATTAAATTATCTAAATTCGGTGGGTGGATTTTGTCTCTACTCTTCTATAGTAGGGTTCTTGCGAGGAATGTGGTAGCAAAACGGCGAAAAATCGCTAATTGATATACATGGTAGTTATATAATGACCTGCCAGTGCAACCAACCAACCAAGCCTAAATCGATTTGTGTTTCCAAATGAATCAAGAATGTATGCTTTATGTTCTATTTGATGGACTTGATTTAAATCTTTATGCTTTTGTTTATGTAGAGCAGTGTTCTTTTTCTCTCTCTGCTTTAAGTAAACAATTCTGTGTTGCACTTTTCTTCCATATCCCAATATTTTCATATAAAAGAGGTAGTAAAGTGCAATGAATTTAATTCATATGAGCGGTAAATATTTGCTTTATAAATCCTAACTTTTGCTTTGATTTGCATTTATTAATTAACTTGCTATAATAAAACAAATATAAAAAGGAAGTATCACTTGACATCAATTACAGAAAGGATCTACCTTTTTGTAATTTCCACGTTAAACACTTTCAGTTACATATATAAAGGATTCTGGTTTATATATGCCTACAAATAATGGAAAATGCATTCATGGTAATTAATGACACCACAGGCAGAAAAGAAAATAATCAGAATTGCACCATAAAAAGATTTTTAAATTTTTCATACAAATGAATCAAAAATTTCGCAATGTGAAAAGTCAATTAATATTGCTTTTCGTTCATTGCATTTTTAATTAACTTCGATGGGAGTATATTTTGAATTCACTTAACATACAAGTGAATAGTATTAATGTTGCCCACATCTGATTCCAATTAGGCTCGGAACCATTCCCACAGTGTCACTACATGTAAACAAACCGAAAAACAACAGAAAACTGTGCAGATGCGGCTCGGCTCACGGTGAGAGCTTTTCCACAGCACTCAGAGCTATGGATTCTCAAAATGTTTATGAAAACATGCAAATTATTATTTTTTTCTTAATGGAGTGACGGTTTTGTTTATTTGTTTGCATTTCCGCTTTTCATTGGGAAAACGGAGAACACGTTCATATCTCACACCCGACATTTCATTCACAGGGTTGCCAACTTGGCACCACAAATACAGAGTAAAAAGTGGGTTGCACACTCGTGTTTTGTACTTTAGCAGTCTTTTTATGTAGAGTATTTAACATCTCATTAATTTTAATTGTTAAAATAAATTAAGAGCAAAAAAAATAATATAATTAGATAAAACTGCAGTCCTTTTAAAAGAAATAATGACCTATAAACCAGAAATGTTAAAGTGCAAAAAAGACTACGAAACAAAAAAAACAGAAAACTCACTTACAAGAGGATTGTTGAAAATGAAAACAAAGTTTACAAAAAAAAAATATTTAATAAAAAAAATTTTAGATATTTAATATAAAACTGTTTAAAATATTTTAGGTGGGAGTTAGTCTGAACACCAATCCCTCCACTGAATATACTAAGTACTGAAAGGTAGATAAAAGTTTGAGTTAATTTTCAGGTTTTGTAATCTCAATGCGCTTTTTTCATTAAATCTGATTCTTTAGCTAAAAATACAATTTAAATAACCATTTTATTTCTCTTTTTAATATTTACATAGAACCTTGTAGTTTTTCTAATATGTTATACGAATAATATGCAAAATATGTTTTCTCTCATCTTTACCACTCTATCCTGATATGCATTTAAATAAAAACGGAACTGAAAAAACCAAAAAAGTTCTTCGCACAAGAGTATTCTTGATATGAAAAAAAGCATATTTTCTTAGAAAACAAATTAATGGATAAGATAATAATAAACTAGGTACTGACTGTCAGAAGGAAACACTGTGACCTTGGCTGATCGTTTGTGCTACTCAGCGGTAATAACTGCACAAAAAATATTTCGCCCTCAAAAGGTTAAAATAGCAAGTATTAAGGATCCTATAAGACAAGGATAAACTTAAGTATAATATGAGATGTGGTTAAATAAAAAATATAAAGACTAAAGCTTATGCAGAAGATGTATGTATGCGAAGGACTGCTCACTAAGATGCCGTATCATGAAACCTTTTTTTTCTAATGTGATGCTTTCCATACTTGTAAACAAATAAGTTTAACCTTGTTTTTCATTTGTTTAAGAATAATTGTTTTCTGTTGATGGGAAGCGATAAGTGTAAGAATAGAGTGACAAATTACCAAAAAAATTTCACATGGAGCTTAGAAAGAGCATTGCTATAATATGATTTTTTTTAAATCAATATTTGACAATAACTCGTATACTTGGTAATTACAAGTACACGAGTGATTCAACGGGTTAAACGTTTTCAAATAGTTCTTCCACGTAAGATCATAAACTGAAAAACAGAAAATAATATAGTATCTTAAACAGATCGGTAATCTGATTCGATCTAATCATTGCTTAACTATTTAATAGATCAATGAAAAATAAGAAAAAACCGATCTGAATTGTAAAAAGCAAGTGATAGGATTTTCATCATAGCAAAACTAGACTCATTTTCTATTACAACATGTCAGTGTTAGACTATTTGTCTTATTCACCTGACTTTGTAGCTATGCTTGCATTGCTTCTGAAAATCAAATAAGAAGCAAAACTTCAACCCGTTGAAGCAGTGGATGAAAAAGTTTCATACGCCACGAATGTGTTTACTAAATATGATTAAAAATGAAACATTGTACGAATAGAGGAAGAGTGTGTATTAAAGGCGTAAATATCAAAAGATCTTAAAAATCAGAATTAAATATTTAACAATAATAGTTTCGTTTTACAATATAAATACACCGCATATAAATGAACACTCTTTTAGGAATCAATCAATCAGCGCGGTGCTCTCAATCTGTGAAACAGAAGTATACAGATTATATAGAGTTGATCCTATATTCATTAGAACTTGTTTCTCGGTTTTTTCAACGCGTAGCGGTTACACTTTCAAAATATTTTATACATATATATTGCATATACATGTTATATATAGTTAACATGCACTTTTTAAGGATCTATGGCGTTCCCAATCAATAGCAGTCAATATACAAGCAATGACTAACTAAACTTATGTATATATTGATTTTATTCGAAACCCCATCTGAAAGGATATCTGTAAATTATCTTAAAATATAGTAAACATTTAAACATATATTGAACGAATTACGTGCATATTATTACTAGAATTTAGTGATATTAACGATCATAAGAACAAAGTCCTACATATACGCACTAGTCAACAAAGTAAAATTTTTATGCGATTGCGTATGGAACATTCAAAGCATCTCATGATCTTTTGAGTGCCGATTGTAATAGCACACCATGCATAGATCATATACTTAACAATTGCCCTTCTTTTAATTCTATTCGTAGCAACATCTTTCCAAACATCTTACTTACCGGTCTATTAATAACAATTACCGGTAAAAACATACTTTTGATGTATTAAATGTATTAAATATGACGTATTAAATATATTGAAGCCTGTAATCTAGTCAATAAAATTTAATTTATAATAACTCGTTTTTTCTTTCTTTTAGTTATAAGATTTTATATTTTGTAATTAGTTATAATAAATGAAAAATAAAAATAATTGATATTACAAAGGCATTAAAAATAAAATTTAAGTTCAAAAATAATGTTTTTATTGTCTAAAACATGACTAAACTGCATACAAATTGTAAAACATGCATTAAAGAACATATCACATTATTCGGTAAGCTTGGCAACTCTATGCCATTCACAAATGTGTGCTTTCACATCATGAGAACGTGTAGTCCTTTTAATATTTCTTCATTCGTGCAACAGCGGCAAAACAGCTAGTGCGGCTTTAGTTTCGAATGACAAAGTCAAAGCAGTCTTTTAGGGGCATTGCATCCGTTCGGTTCAGTGAAATACATTAAAATATTAAATTTAATTTTTGTTACGACAAATGAAATAAAAACATATATGTTAATATTAAAATTACTATACTGTATGTATACATCATAAGGGAAATGTTCATTAAAAATAATAACTTTATAAGTCCAATAACGTAAAGAAGTTTTTATTAAATTTTTTTAACAAAATTTAATGCATCAAAAGCCACAGTTAATATCGTCCTTTCGCAGTGCATTTGCAAATGCATGGTGAGACTCTTCAAAATGTGAATCCTTCATAAAAGAAATTTCTGTGCTGCTTTTTTCCAATTTTCCAACGCCACTACAAGCACTTTTGAATTAAAATTAGTGCAAGAGTCTTTGTGATCCTTACAAGTTATTTGCATCCGGCTTTAGCAAGAGAATGTGGGTGCATAAATGTGAAAGTGTAATTCGGTAAAGGAAAAATGTTTCTAATATTCTTGCAAAAATTCATGCTTTAACAGCGAAAATAAGTGCATGTACGCTTGGTTACATTCTGAAAATAAAAATAGAATATTTAAGTGCTCGAAATAATAAAACTTGAACTATATATTTCTTGTTGTGCTGAAACAAACACAAAAACAACAACAACTAAATAATAACGATAGTGTTACACATATAATACTAACAAACAAACAATTCATAAATATTTGAAATAATAGGAAAACTAATATTAAACATAAAAGAAACATTAAAAAGTAAGTGATTTTTTGAACTTCGTAATTATTTTTATTATACATTTCTAACTACTATTTGTCCATTATTTGAGAATATTTATAAAAAAATTTAAATAGTGAAATAATTGCTTTAAAGTTTTTAAAAAATTAATAGTCTTATTTTTTAACATTTCTAACACATTATACAGAGGCTTGAACAGCAGTGAATTACAACAACAAAATTTTATTATTATAAATTAATTGCATTTTTAGCTGGCCAAATATCTTTTTTAAATATTGTCAAATACCCATTATCAATAGTCTTGGAATTATTTCTTATATTTAATTATTAGTAAATAATTTTTTGAGACTGCAATTATCAAGGATTGAACTCATGCCCTGTCAAATTTGAAGCTCAGAGTCAGTATTCATTAGCCAGCTTACCAAAATTTGTACTTGCCTTGTATGTTCGCACATTTTTCTAGAGTTTTGTTAATTTGCTGTAAAAGTTCATAAATAAATTCAATTGCTGTGTTATATTAGAACGAAATCATAAATGAGCTATAGAATAACTGAATTAATTATTTACATTTATTTTTAAAGACTAATTTTCAATGCTATTCTTTTGTAGAGAAATTCATATAAACATTCATATAATATAAACATTATTTTGTTAATTATAAGTGAAAGTGGTTAACAATATTTATTACAAATTAAATGTAAATTTAACCATTTTAATCTGTCTTTGCTAAAAAATTTTATATTTCGAATTTTCAATAAAAATCATTTCCCTTTATACATAACAGTCTAGACATAATTGTGATAACCCGGTCACGACTATTTTTAACAGATTTTAGTAATGATGGCATCAAAGCTAGAAATTTTTACGTGGAAGCCAGTGACCACAAGCAGACCTGCCATTTTGCTTATGCAAAAATTGCACAAACTAATTAGCGCTAGGTAATGTATATGGGCGCTTGCCAGTATAATCAATGTTTACAACCTTGAACCTCAATATTTCAAGAAGTAAATTATAAATAAATATCATATTAATATCGATATATATGACTCAAATAAATTCATTGTAAAAGCAACGTCCCTGAAAAATTGGAATCAAGCGAGATACTAATATATTATTTAGTTGTCTAAACAATGAAATGAGAAGACTACTCCTGTTTGGGAAAGTTCTAATAAAGTATCATATCATTAACACATTTCTTTGATAATAACACTTATTACAATCACCCATTCAGCCTCTAAGAACTGTATCTATTCTAGACAATACTTCTTGCTATTTTATTTCAATTTTTTGATTTTTATAAATAATAATTAATTTTAAGGACATAATAACAGTGCCTATAATATCATAAAAGAGCTTTTTAAGATTAAAATAAAATAAATTAATAATAACAAAATAAAATGTAATTATAAAATAAAATGAATTAAATAATATAACACTTTTTTAATTATTTTATAATAACACAAGTTCAACGTAAAATTATAGAAAACTTTATTTTATTTATTTATTTACTTTATTTTTTTTTATATTTTATTTACTTTAAAACAAATTTGTGACTTACCAAAAAAAATTTCTTGGCAGCAGATCTAGGCATTCCTTGTTGTGACTGTATGTATCATACTACATTACAAACTATTTTGTTTTATTGAATTCTACTCTAATCCGTAATGAAATAACAAAATCCATATCGAAGAAAGCAGTGTTAGTATCTTGTTTTACGGAACGATTATATCAAATCGATGCGTGATAGAAAACGGAACCACGTTTGCATGATAACAAGAAATAAAAATGCGTAAAATGAAATATAAAAATATATTTCAAAAATTTTGAATCAAATTAAGTTTTCGCAAATATAATCACATTTTCGCAAAAATCTATTTCTAGCCAATATTCTTGCCTAACCCATTTTAACACAACATTTTGACATAAATTTTGAGGTTATTTTATAGATGAAGTAGTGATATATTATAATACTTAAGCAATTTGAATGAAGCACTATTTAAAGCAAGATATTAAGGGCTCTTTGACTGCGTTTTTTAAGGAATATTTTTTATTAATAGGTTGTAAATTTGGTAATGTCTGAAATGAACTCTTTCTTCATTATCCATTATTAACATTTTTTGTCGCTTCTTGAACCAACGAGCTTCTGTTATTAATTTTTCTGAAGTTGTTATAAATATGAATCTTCGCTAATATAAGTCAGTATAAATAAAAGTTGAATCACAACTTTCCTAGACATAATGTGTATATTTAACAATCATACAAAGTAGTTAATTTATTTAATTATTTTTATTTCGTTTAGTTAATTAAAAGTAATTATTTAACTTAACTCAGGTTTATATTAAAAATTTTTAGTAAAAATAAATTCATGAAATAAGTATAATATATTAATTTGTTATCGTAGAAAAAAGACAATAACAAGAACTGTGAGTTAATGAGAAAAACTTGCTGTTACTCCATATATATTGTGTTTTTTTTACAGCAGAATAAAATATATTATTATTATTTAATAACTGATACTTAAACATGTGAACGGATTTCTTAAAATCGGTCCATCTTAAATGCTGATAAAGCAATCGTTTGTATGGTCTCCGATGTATTCCTCATCGTTTTACAAACACCTTAGCAAAACCTAAAATCTTCTATACTGACAAATAGTTAGATAAACATATCACATAAAAAGAGCAAAGAGTTTCAAACAAAATATTTCTAGTCGTTGATAATAACAACAGTAACAACTAACCAACTAACCCATTGAACTGAAAAAATAATATATATAAATTATTTTAAAGTAATGATACATATATTCGTTTCAGTTTATAATGTTTATTTTATAGAAAAGCTACTTGATTGGTCAAGTTGGCACCTTCACTATCAATCACTTGGGAAATTTCTCTAAATCCAAAAAGTCGACTTTAGAGCTTCCATTACAGTCTTTTTAAAGCAACTCATATTAAAATTCGTGGTTAAATGGTATAAAATAAAAATATGTTCTTAATATTAGTCACTAGAATAGATTTAAAACTATTTGGTATTTTTTCACAAGTTTAGACATTTAGAGAACAACTAAAATAAATTTCAAGTTTAGTATCTACTATTACAATACATATAATAATAAATCAACGTTTTATTAATTATTATCATAATTATATCTTTTATCGTGTATATATATATATATCTTATATTTATTTATTCGAAAGATTACTTTCAGAATACAGGTACTATGGATTGAATTCATATATTTTCTAACTTTAAGCTCAGAGTCTCTCTCGTTTTTCAGTCAGCTGATTCAAAGCCAAGTTCGATTCGTGGTGTACTAATCTTTAGTTTTCTTAATTTATTGTTAATACTTAATAAGAAATTCAATTGCTATATTATATTCAAACAAAAGCATAAATCACTGCTACACATATTTGAAATCAATAACTATAGTTTTTATTGTTAGATTTCAATACTCTTATTTTTGTATAAACATTATTTGCAATCCTTATTTTTATTTTCTTTATGCACATTTCTCTATTTGTGAGATTTTTATCACATAGGCTTTATACTAGTATTATTCCATAATTACTTTAACCGACAGACAAGCTAAAACATTCATGCCGAATCGATCAAAAGCTGAAATAGAGAGGTTCTAATGCTGAACAGAAAAAGCAACCGACTTGTTATAGGGTTTCTCACTGCGGTTCGCATTACAGTGTTAAAAAAGCATTTATCGAACCTAGGTATTACAAGAGAAGGAGAAAACAGCAGAACACATTATGTGTCACTGTGATAGTCTTGCTAGATTCAGACTTCGGTACTAATCAACTGCCTATTCACTTATACCGGAATTAGGCAACATCTCTCCAAAGGACATAATGTCATTTTTAATTGCTACTCGCCTATGGAACTAAAGTGGGTTTGTCACAATAATGCTCAGAGAAAACAGTGAAGTGGTGACAAGTTCCTAACTCTTGAAAAATCTAATCTACTTTAACCGAGTCAAAAAACGTTTCTTTTACAAGTCTAGTACGACTTCTGATCAGTGCAGAAATAAATCTGAAGTCAGTAGAATTCAAGTTCAGACATTGGTAGTTACAAACTTAAAAATTAATGTCAAAAAATTGAATACAGAAATATTTCCAAAAGACCACTAAAGACGTTTAGCTGGTAATATTAGAAACAGCTCTATAGCCAACTAAAAATTTAATTGATTAATAAATAACGCTTTGTTGATGTAGTTCTTTGCTATTCAGAAATTCTTCTTTGCTATTCAGAAATAGTTATATCTGACTCTCTCTTTAGTTATATCTGACTTGGAATGAATTTTAATAAAAATATCGAAATGAAAATAATATACTTAATAAAATTATATACTTTCCCTTAATAATCAAATTTGTTTAAATTAAGTGTAAAACACAATTTGTTTAAATTATGTTTTTATATTTTTTCTAAATGAATTCATTATTCCAAAAACTGTTTAAAATAATGAAACTCATAAAACGGATGTCAAAATATTTTATAAATGAGACAGATTTGGAATGTCCTTTACACATCACATGTACTTTATTTTAAAACTTATGTGAAGTGTCTGTCTGTCAAAAGTTTTTTACTTTCGTTAAATATTAACAAAATCATTTTAGTTAAGCATTTTGTACTCAAAATCGTTTTATCATTGAAGGAGCGTAGTTAAATAGATTTATGTGGGTTGATAATCCATATCCCTTTACAAAAATATCTGTAATGATTTTTTATCAAACTTAGTATCAGACACGAAAAAGTGTAATAATGATTTTAGACTAGTTCGATATGATTTTATTACTGTGGCACTGCGTCTCTTTGTCTGCTGTGACGTACCCAACGTAATTAATGGTCCATATTTCCACGCTATATTGACATAATCACAAAATATAATGACACCAATTTATTTAATAAAAGCGAAAGCTGGAAGCTTTTATATTAATGAAATTTGTGATGTGTCGATTTTATGATCAACGACGTAATTTTGTGTTTTCTGTTCTACACACACTTAACATTGACGATAAGGACTAAGCTTTTCATATAGGCAGCACTTGGAAACATTGGCAATTAGCCAATGGGAAAGTCCTTTTACGTTAACTAAAATGTAAACTAACAGAATAGGATGTGCTCTGTTTTGATTTTGTCTTAGTTTCGATACAAACTTTATAAAATTTAAAAAATAATTTTAAACTTAATTAAAGAAAATTGCAACAACTTTTTATTGGACTATGGTCTCTATGTGGTCAAAATATGTAGCTATTAAATGCAAACCAAGTAAATTTGTCAATATTAGGTTTAATATGTCAGCATTTCGGTTGCAGAATAGATTAAATCTACACTTAAGATTACGAAGTATATATGTATACTTTTATTCATAAGTTTGTTTACGAACTCATTCCATACAGAACTTACATTCGATATGAGCCCTTTTTTAATTTAAATTAACTAATAGAGTTAAATTTAAAGAGAAAACAGTTTTAGTTAACTTTCCGAACTCATATTTATCCTACTTCTTTTCTTTGAGACCGATAACTAGCCATAACAACCGATTATTAAGTTTCGCCTTCTTAAATATCATGCATCAAGTGCAGTTAGTCTCTCAACTTTCTTTCTTGTTGGAGTTTCATCATCCATTCTCATAACAAAGTCAAGCCCGCTAGCCACTGGAAGTTAGTTCGTTAATTTGTATCAATGTCGTGATTAAACTCGTACAGTTCGTGGTTCATTTGGGTGCGACAGTTGTCATCAACTCATAGGTGTCCAAAAATTTAACGATGAACTCTAAAAACCTCTCAGTGATGCTTCATGATCCTGCGATAGTGTTTATGCTTCTGCGCCATACAGAAACACAAATTGTATGAATGACAGATAAGCACATAATATATGACTTAATGACAATGGCCAAATCTCTAGGTTGTCATATGATTTATATTTACTAGCAAATTTAAAAAATTGTTCAATTTTAATTAATCGGGTACGCCCATTTGACGACGGATTCTATTAAAGGTAGCTTTTCTGAACAAGGTATACTGAATGTGGCTATATAAATTAGTTCTTCAGATAAAAGCTATTAAAGTTAGAAAGTGTTATACTTAATTTAAAAATAAATTAGCTTTGGATGCTAGTTTTTAAACTCTGAATCTAGACTAGACTCAAAGGATTTTTGCATACACTCATGGGAATAAAAATTTTTATTCCCAAACAAATTTTCAAAATCTGGTTAGCGTAGATATCAAGTTAGTGTAATCGTTGTTAACCTCATATTAACCTCAATTATTCGATAAGCAATATTTGCACACGACAAAGTGGGAAAATTTACTTAAAATAGCTTACTCTACTGTAATCGTTTATCAAAGTGGGACTAGTGCGGGAAATCGATCTCGTGCCAAAGATATTAATATCATTTTGTGTCAGAACATCTGTATACCTAAATATACATGGATGTATATATTTTCTTTCATTTTGTTAACAAAACAAGAATCATGTATTGATTTTGTGTTACATTTACAGGTCGAATACATTATTCCGACGACTTGCCTGGCTGCAGTGAATTGATTTATGAAAATACTAAAGATTCAAGAAACAATACACCTATTGATACGCCCCACGGTTCACCAAAGCCTACACAACGACTGATCAGACATTTAAGTAAATCTGCTTCGGAATTAAATGGGCATGAAGTGCCACGTATAGTACCAAAACGTGCAAAAAGTGCTGTTGGCTCACATCCAAATACGAGCAGCGTAAGCGGGGGAGTTGGTGTTTTGCAAAAAACTCATGGCTTCTTCAACAATCTAAAACATCGTTGGAGTCGTGCAAAGAGCAAAGATCGAGTTGGACGCAAATCTCCAAGCGATTTTTTGGAAGAGAGCACAGATTATGCTGCTGACTATAGCTCAGAGAGCAGTTCAGTAACACAGAGTCCAAGACATCGAGCTACAACCATAGGGGGATCTCCACTGGCGAAAGAATTTCGCGCAACTGCCAAAATGGCACAAGTAATTCAACGTTTCGGCGGCTCTATGGAAGGTCGCATTGAAGAGCATCCAGAAAATGGTGCTGCCGGTAATGAAAATTATATGACCACTCAAGATCAATTGGATGCATTGCAGGTAATGAAGTTTATGAAGTATTTAATCTTTTTTCATCTAAAGTTACTTAAAATCATTTAGTGTTAATTGTTTAATAATTTAGTAATTTTTATTGTGAGTGTTAATGTGAGTAAATCGATTCAGTTTTTATAAACTGAAACATAACTTTCCTAACATTGTATATAAATAATTTATTGTAAGTAATAAGTTTTAATTTTTCAAATAATGGCATTATTTAATGAGTACAATCTTAAAATATTTAATTTAAAATAATTTTTATTTATATTTTTGTATTTTAATTTAATCTATATATGTCTAGTTTATATTCACAGTTCTTCAAAGCAGTATTTTGCTTATGAGTGAAATCACCAAGCACCTTAATTGCAATAATAATTTTGCAAGAACTGCTCCATTTATTTTATTAGATATAGTGAAAGACTATCTAAATGTGGACTTTTAATATACTTTGCTAATACATATTAGTTTACTCACACTAAATGCTGCATCACATGAGAAAATGAGAATTTAGTAACTAGTAAATTGCATGAAAGCAGTAGAAAATGTGTCACTTTATCAAAAATTATTATACCAAAAGCTTTAAAAAATTTTATTAAATTTTTAAAAATTTCTAAATAAATTTAATTTTAATTAACAAATTTGGCTTTTGTTATTTTAATCGCAAATTCATCTCATCTACGATTTTTTCCTTTCCCTCTTGGCTTCTTTTTGAAATCAGGCTGACGACTTGCGTCGCAAAAAGGAAGCACAATTACGACAATATGTCTTCTTTCAGTTACGTGTTCATCTTAAGAGCGGCAATGATTTGGTGGCCATGGACAAAAACGGTACTTCACAATTCACTATTCACAAATCACATCCATAATTAATGCAATGTATTCCCTTTGAATTATTGTGTTTCACTGTAGGCTTGAGCGATCCTTATGTAAAATTCAAGGTTGGCGGTCGATTACTGTATAAATCACGTACAATACATCGTGACCTCAATCCAATTTGGGATGAAGTGTTCACCGTACCAATTGAGGATCCATTCCAGTCAATTATCGTCAAAGTAAGTACTTCGCAGTAATAAATTATTTCAAGAGGAAGTAGCGCATTTAATTAGAATAATTAATCTTCATTGCAAATGAGGTAATTATCAGGATCTTTAACTCATGGAAACGAGATAAAAACTTTTTATATTAAATTCTTTAAGGCAAAGAAAAAATCCTTTAAATTCCTAACAAGTTTAAAAGTTTGAGAAACATTTTCATGGCAAAAGTTGTTCGCAGTTTAGATTTAAATGCACCCAAGTGTATTTTACTTCATATAATTATGGATTTTATGAATTTCTTGTAATTCTTTTAATTTTTTATGTAAGACATTTTGTAAATATGTAAGTGTTTCTGTTAGTTAAAGTAGATAGAAGAAAAAAATATTGTAAATTAAAATCCTACAACTTTATTACGCAAAATGTGTCCAGATGGTATGGTCTCAAAAGACCCTAGATAAAGTTTTAGTTCCTATATTGAAAAGTTTAAATAAAATATTATAATTTAATGGTATTTAAAATTTCATTCATTAACTCAATATTTAAGTATCCAATAGAAAAAAAATGACATATAGCCAGCTAAAAAATAAACAAAAAATCATTAGGAAAGAAATACAGGTCAAGAAACAAATTTAAAGTTTGATATCCAATAGAACTTAAATGGATAACAGTAAATAGAAAAATTAAAATAAATTTTATATAAATTAAGGTAAATGACATGATTCGTATTTCTGCGATATCCCATTACGATATATGCCATTATACCGTAGTTTTTCAAGAACTGAAAAGTTTAAAATTTTTAAATAGTATATAATTATATGATATATAATAGTATATAATATGGCATGATTCATCTACGGCGTCCCGATTCAACAACGGCTTTAAATAGAGTCGTCTATTTCAAGCTATTTTTCCACTACGATATATGCCATTATACCGTAGTTAGATGGTGTCTGTAATTATTAAAAATTCAATAATTTTAAAATTCGATGTCTCGAATTTATGCTATATAAGCATAAGGCCAAGTTGAAAAATCCATTATTTAATTGGGACAGTCTAGAAATCGAAATTTAACTACGTAAACCCTATGATTTGACTAATGTATGTTACTATAACAACGGATTTAAGTTCGTTTACCTTTTCTGGATAAGTTTTTTCACTACGTTATATGTGAATACTCCTAAGTTTTAAGAATATAAAGCTTTAATGTTCGAAATATTTACCAGTAAATGGCACGTCTAGTTCATGTTACCACTTTTTTCATTATCAATGTAAAAATTGCATGTATTAGTGGGCATAAAATAGTGTTAGTAGTTTGTATTAGTGTAATCTTTACCAAAAGTTTAGAATTTTAAATCTTGATGTATTGAGAATTAAGCTATATTGATATATAACGTAATGGAAAAAGTTGATCAAAATAGATGAAGCTACTATTTCCGTTGTAATGAAAGTCGTACATGCCATGAAAGTCATGAAAGTCATAAAACCATAAAATGGTTTTAAGCATACAATAAATTTGTATGTTATGATGGTTCTTAACGACATATTGGTACCTAAGCAATATAAATTTCCCAATAGTTAATAGTCTTACAGTAAATACTAGCTCATACACTCATCGAAAGTTAGAACTATGCTTATACTCATTTAATTTACCATAAAACAGTAATTTGATTAATTTACTAAAAGTAAAAATAAACGCATTCAGTAGCATTGAACTATTAATATTCATATAATTGCGATTTTTTACTAGGAATATATTAAATGTTTAAATTTTAATGGTGTTTTCGATTGGTAAATATGCATTCAATATAAATTTACTATCGATCTATCAAATTTTGTTGCCCAATCGAACATTTTTGGAGCAATCCAACCCAATATTTTTGGCAGAATTGCTGGATATTTATATATTTCATAAATACTTGTATTGAATCAATTCACACTTTAAATGTGAAATCATATATATACATATATATGGTGTTATATATACATTTCGCTCAAGATTTACCAATCGAAAAAAGCATTAAAAGTGCATTAAAAATGCATCTCGATTGAAAAAATTACCCCATATTTACTTATCGAAAACGCCATAAATGTACTTTATTTCTTTATATATAATATAATAGTAACTTTTCAAGACAAATGGCCTTTGTGATTTTTAGCTCTCATTATTTTATAATTTTAAGTAAAAGTTTTATATGTAAAAAATAGTAAATTTTAATAGAGAAAAGCCAGTAGTACTATTGGCATTATTTCAACTTTCAACATAATAAATACCATTTTCACACTTCATAAAAAATATATAAAATCCTAAATTTACTCCTACTCATAATCTACCTCTCCACAAAGAAAAAGTTCACCATACCTAACCAAGTGAAACATTCACAAACACAATATTCTTTTATCTAACCAACAACAGGTCTTCGACTATGATTGGGGACTGCAGGATGACTTCATGGGTTCAGCCAAATTGGACTTAACACAATTAGAATTAGGCAAAGCGGAAGACATCAACTTACGTTTGTTTGACGAAAACCATCCTGAACGTCAGTTGGGCGAGATTCTATTGAATTTGACACTGTGGCCACGTAGTCAGGAAGACAAGGAAATTGTAAGTTTGATTGAGTTTAAGTTACCAACACTGTTCCCATTACATATTTAATTCTTATTTATTTTGTGTGTTGTATTTAACTCAGAGATATAGTATGGAAAATATTACTCGTCCTGGCAAAGGACTTTTGTTACTTTCGATTTTTATCTCTCCGTATTAAATATAGTTTTTTGTTCCAAGTTTGTTTTTTTTCTGTTTTTAACAATAACTTTTATATATTATTTTTTATATATTTTTTACTTCATTGACATTGAATATTTTATTTTCTTATTTATCTCAATGGAAATAATTTTGCATTTTAAAATAAAAAAAATTATCACTCTCATGGGTTGCAGAATTGCAAGGAAAAAGTAGAAATGTAATTTCCTTTTGGCGATTTTACATAAATAAATATATAATGAAGTAAACGGAAGAAATATTTTTCTTTCAAGAGCGTTTTTTATTTGACATCATTTAAAATTTAATAATAAAAATATATATTTGTTCTAAAATAAAAATAAATATTTGAGAAAGGTCAATATTTAATCCAACTTTCTTTAAAATATTCCGGACCTGTCATGACTTGTTTATATGCCATATATAAAATTATGTTTAATTTCATATTGGATATTTCTTATAAATGCTATAAATGCTAGAGTCGTCATATCTGTTGAATCTAACAACTGTTTAGTTTTTTGTGAATATGAAAACGAATACATATATTCGTTTATATTTTATTATATTAAATATGTAAATAATAAATGAATAAATATTCTAATATTAATTTTCATTACATTGTATATTCTGGAATTGCTGTCATCTATCGTTAATCCATTTTTTCAATAACTTCTGACTTATGTGAATCAAATCCCTAACAAAGATCAAAGACTTTGTTATTCTAGTTATTCTAAACCAATTAGGCTCTATAAGTCAGTGTATCTTTCTTCTCTCATTTTCCTTTTTGAGAATAGGTAAAGTCTCATTTTAATGTTTATCTGCTTTTAAACAACAGTTTAACGCCTTATATAAGGTACACTTCTTGACTGAATCTGTCCTTAGATCTCTGTGTAGATTACCATTTTTGACAGTATCCAGTAATCTCCTCATCTTCTACGTACAGTAATAAAAAATTGCGTAGATTTGTTGAAAAAATGATTAATTAATTTGCTTTAAAAGCAAATTACAGAAAAAAAGTTACAGAAAAAAAATATATCAAAATTTGAATAAGATTCAAATTTAGATATATTAAAATCCTCATTGGGTTTTAATCCAAAGTAGACCTACCCACTTTCTTTAAAAATCGTTGCTTTGTTCTACGAAAGAATTACCTTCCAAAATTAAAACACATTAAAATAAAACACCTAGTATATCAATCTACTATGACAGACAAAAATACGTACCAGTTTAGAAGGAATATAAACTATAAAATAATTTAAACGTAAATGTAATATTATTATGAATTATGAATATACATAATATATAGAGTTCTAGTAACCCTATTTTTTTTATTTTTATTTAGAAGCATTTAAAATTATGTTTGTGTTATGTAGGATTCTGTGCCGTCCAACAGCCACAAAACAAATAACCCTGAAAACTTTTTAGAATATCTAATCTCTGCGGGGAGAACTTTTTCGTCTATTTACTCGTATGTTATCCTTATAAACATTCCTATGAACATTGTTTGCAATCCATTTCACATATTTTACACAGAAAAACTAATAAATTGCATTTACTTTGTTCCACGTGTACAAAATGTGATTACTGAGGCAACTTTTTATATTAAACTTTATAATTTTGTAGGAAAAATGTGTACCTAACATATTATATGGTATATGCAGTAAACAAAAAGTAACTTTAAATTAGTTATTATGATATATATTAAATATTATTTAAGTTTATTATTTTATGATACTTTCTGTGATGTGATCCATGTATTATATTTGACGCAACAGGCGTGACAAAAAGTTTTAGGTTTAATATATAAAAATATCTTGAACAGGATTTGACTTTGTTTATCAACAAATTTTCCATAAACTCTAATAAAACTCTTTTAAGTTCTTTTTAAGATGTTTGCATATTTCTTAAATAACGATTTCACAATAGCTTTAATATAGGTCGTTTCCATTTCCTCATTTGTTGCTTTATTGAAGCTAAATCTATTTCTCCAGAACATTTTGTTTATGTTTACTAGCCGGTACTTCGTGACAGATATTGGAAATATGTTGTTGGGTGTAATATATATACAATTTAACCATAGTTGTCATTCATTTGTAACTTAACATTTGGAATTTTTCCAATTGTTCATCTTTTTTTAAAATGACTATTGAATGTAGGAACTATACCTTGGGTATCTCAAAATATCGAGACCCTATACTCCACTAGGTAAGAAGAACAGCAGTAAGAAAGTAAGTAACCTCAAAATATCACAACATCTACAATCAACAATTGTCTTTCTAGTGTTGCTTGTTGTGACATTGAAAAATGATCTGATATGCGTTAAAATCGATTTATTTTGATTGTGAAGCATTCCTAAGCCATATTTCGCATCTATGATTACACATTTCATAAAGAAAAAATTTATTTTTTAGCCAAGATTTAAAGCTTTTCTTTGTTACTTCAATTATTTAGTAGAAACATGTAGTTACTTAAATAACTTTAAGAAGAGGATTTATAACAATTTTATGTAGCCGTCACACTTACACACCCTTTGTCTATTAGATAATTTAGCAGACCCAATGGATCTTTTTAAATATAAGACAAATCTGATTTAAATACAATATATTTCAAAAAAATTCCAACGGCATAATGTCTAAAACTCAATAAAGAAAACTCAATTATTTAAATGTTTATAACTTAGCATTCTTATTTCGTAAGTCCAATTTACTAATTAAGATGTTTAATCTTAATGTGAGTTTCAAATTGACAAATACCGTTCAGTGACAAATTGTAGCGTCTAAAGTTCCTGATATATTTATTATTGTATTTTAAAATATTAATGACCGCTAATGCCAATATGAAAAGCATTACTAAATTATGTTAATTTGAATCTTCTGCCATTTACTTTGCAAAACACTTTTCAATGGAACCAAGTTTAGAAACTTCTAAATATTATTATAAAAATTCACAAAACCCATTTTTATAATCAAAAACTATTTGTGCAATTAAACTTCCCATAAGATTACTAAATTATTGTAATTTAGACTTCCCTTCGAAAGTGTAAAGTATTTAAAACGACCTTTAGCTTAACTATTACGACTAGTCACACAGAATGAATCAACACATTTTACTTTAAACACTTAAAATAAAATTAAACTAATAATAAAAAAAGAATTAACAAATTGAGAACTTTGTTTAAAATCGGTAGTGTCTGTCATACATTACGTCCCCTTGGACTTTGTCGAATCACCATCGGTGGTTAATAGCATCATTAAGCTTATAAGCATCTCTTTTCTAGCCCCTCACAAACGTTCGCTTCCATATAGGATTGTTGCATTAATGCATTAATGAGACACTTAAGTATGAAATTGCATTAAAAACTAACAACACACACAAAAAATCATAACAAAATTATAGTTCAGTAGACACAATGACATATCATTGTAAAGATACGAATATATGCGGGTATACCACTAGAGATCCACTAGAGAAACAATTGTTGAGCGCCATTTGGCGGCTTATTTATATGCGGAGAGGGCGAACTCAGCGTAATAATTTCTAACAAAAGCAACAATTGTAAAAACCCAACTACAATAACAACAACAAAGTAATTACACACTACAACAAATGTGCACTTTCATTGTTTACAATAACAATAGCAACAAATTAAATCAGAGCTTTGAAGTTAAATCCATACCGCTACACTCAGTGTGTTTAGTCTATCAGTTAAATGAGTTATAGATATTTTTTCAAAAAAATTTATGAATTATATTGATATTTTAATTACTTATACAATTTTAAATCACTGCTAAAGTCCAACTACTGCAGTCCAAAATAGAAGAAAAAATTCTCAATATAAGTCACTAGATCACTAAACATAAGTCAGCATTTAAAAATGTTGTTATGAATAATAATTGAATTTACTTTCTTTTTAATATATCTAATCTCCATTTAGTTATATTTCGTGCTTACGAAAATACTCCATAGTTAACAAAACTACATCATTATTGTTCATTTTTGCATATAATTTATGCATTTGTAATTTCTGTCTAGTACTTTTATGCTCCTTAACTTATCAAGCTCTCAGTTCAACTCAACTGAGAACTATACATAGTGAAAAAAAATAATTAAAATAAATTTATGCGAATAAAGTTACCAACAAAAGCAATGACAATACCAGAGCAAAATAATAATTGGCGAATAAAAATGTCATTATGTTTAAAAACTTTTTAGAAAAGTTTTGTGTAAATATTTTCAATTTTAATAAATGTATTAAGAACGCTCTATTTTGAAGACTCATCATTTTCGTTATACGATAGCATTCATTCTTTTGCCGAATATTTTTTGCCGTTCACTAAATTAATTAGATTTAACTTAAATACGTTCTTTGATTATAAACTATTATAAAACTAACTATTCTATGATTAGATTTGATATAGTTATCTCTCATAAATTTTTTCCATGTCTTTAACATTTTATTGTGAAAAATTTTGGATAATATTAGTACAAAAATATAAAAACAGAAATATCGTTTCATTTTTTATATAACACTCGAGATTAGCTCGAGATTAACACTCTAGATATTTTGCCGGAGTAGCAAGATTATCCTGAATTTAACAGCTGTTTTATATAATTGGGCAGATGAAGTGTGATTTTATTTTTTATATGTTTTATGGAAAATATAAATATGTACTAACAGAACAGAACTAGAAGAATACATAAATTAGTCAGTGAGAAGGGTTGGACTCTGCAGAAACCCGCCAGCTAAAAAAGATTAAAAGTGCCCAGATGCACTAACTCGGAAAAGACTCAATATGAACAACTAGATATTTGAGATTACTCTAAAAATATTCAATTGGACAATCTAGATCTAAAATAAATCTAGATTTAATCAATATTTATCAATCGAAAACGACATTAGTTTATGTTATGACTTTAAATGTAATATGCCTAAGTCCCACCAGTTACAGGTATTTGAGTAAGTTTCAACTCAAACTCATACATAATATTTATATATCGATGCTAATATCGATATATTATATATTAATATTTTCTGAGTTGTTTTCCTATCATTTTCACTCTATTCTTCTATATTATTTTATTTAACTCTTAAATGTATAATTACTTTCTCTTTCAGTCTCCGTTCACTAAAATATTTTTCGACAACACTGATAATTTACCATGCGTACACATAATCGGTTGATGTAGGTTATCACTGAGGTCTTCTCGACTTATAGCAGTGACTCATGTTTATTATTACTAAATTTGTTTAAAACAACAAACTGTTTCTACATATAAAACATTGTTGTTGTTATTTTTGTTGTTGTTTAACTTTAAGTTGGGTCTAAAGGTTTTTTTGTAATTATTGACTTAGTTATTCAGTTTATCGGTTGAATTCGCAACGGTTGGTTCAGAAAATATGAGCACTCATTGCTTTAGTTAATTTCAAATACCGTAGGAATTTCCGATCTAATTGCAAAGTCATGTTTACCGGGTTAAGTGGGAGTAGAGGCAACAACTTTAGCTGTCCGTACACCAGAAAAATGTTGCTGAAACGTTTGCGCGCTAAGCATTCCAAAATACAACAACAACTCGAAACAAAAATTGACGAAATCGCAGAGGTCGGTTTGTGGTGTTGTCAATAAAAATTATAGTAAACCTTGACGCATTCAGTTCAGCAATGCCAGTTCAGTTGACCTTGTCACTGGATATGACGATTTTGTTGCAATTAGTATTTGTGCAACAAGAGCCCAGCAATTTGTTGTTGTTCATTGTTTGTGTAAAATTTCTATTGTTTTGATTGCAGCACTTTCAACGCAATTCCAAATTGGCAGAGTCATCGAAACGGCTGAAATCACAGATTTGGAGTTCAGTGGTCACGATTTTGTTGGTCAAAGCGAAAGACTTGCCATTGGCGGAAGATGGAAGCAAGCTTAATGATACGCACATTAAATTTAGGTAATTAAATAAATAAAATGCTTGTTAATAAATTAAATTTAATTAAATTATAATTAATTAAATTAAAATTAATTTAAATAAAATAATTTAATTCACAAATTAAAATTATTTAAATTTTTACGAAAACACTTAATTTTTGCACAGACTCGGTAACGAGAAATACAAAAGTAAGTCTTCCTGGACGGAACGTTGGCTTGAACAATTTGACTTGCATCTCTTCGATGAAGATCAAAGTTTAGAAATTTCTTTATGGAACCGGAATACACTTTATGGTAAGGCAAATGTTGATCTCAGTGTATTCGAACGCGAGAATACACATGGCATTTGGAAGCCATTCGAAGACTGCCCTGGTGAAGTTTTCCTAATGTTAACTATAAGCGGCACAACTGCTCTGGAAACAATAAGTGACTTGAAAGCATTCAAGGAAGATCCACGAGAGGCTAAATTGTTGTTCGATCGATATCGTTGGCATCGCTGTTTACAAAATTTACGCGATGTTGGACATTTGACAGTGAAAGTTTTCGGCGCCACGGGCTTAGCAGCAGCCGACATTGGCGGCAAGTCAGATCCATTTTGTGTGTTAGAATTGGGGAATGCACGATTGCAAACACAAACCGAATATAAAACACTGACACCAACATGGAACAAAATCTTTACATTGTAAGTTTTTTAAATAACCTATTTGTAATATTATCAGAGATAAAAAGAAACAAGTAGTTAGAAAGAACGCATACATATTGTTTCTAAGAAGGAAATGTGATTAATCCTGTATACTATATAATACTGTATATAATACCTTTACAAAAATATTTCTTTGTAAACAATGAAATGTCTTGTAGAGTAATGTAGAATTCTTCTACGAATGGTAAATCTGATAAATTTAACACGTTTTAACTTGCAAAACTAGTTCGTAAACGCCTTTTAACACAATGTAAATGTAACTGGAAATAATTTTTGTTATTTACTATGTCACATATTTGTTACCAAGACCATATGATTTTGGACCATTATTGAAGCTCAAATGGGTTTTGGCGTGCAAGGCCACCAGTCCAACCTATCACGAATGTTCTCTAAGCAGTAAAAACCATGGATACTGCTTCTTATAAAAGTGCTTCTGTTAAGTTTCACCGTTAGTCATGATGTATTAATTTTCGATTTAACCCAAACTATTCCAAAATCTTATCAAAAATATGAAAATTTGCAAGCATTTATTTAAACACAGTAAGCCATTCTTAATAACTAGCATAAAAGTTAACCTGCTTTTAGCCCATGGGTGACACTAAGTATATTGATTTCTTTTAAGTAGAAATAAGAAAGATGACATCTTAATCCTTTTAAAAATTCAATACATGGTAATATCCAATTTGCTACTTTAAAAGCTTTAATGTAAATATACTCCTTGACCACTAGAGCAAGAAATGACTCTTTTGACGTCATTGAACGTTTTTCAATAGATGCGTTATAAATATTATCTAAGGAAAATGACACATTAATTCTTTATAGTAAAATCAAATACATGGTAATATCCAATTTATCAGTTCATTAAATCATACTAAGACATCCTTGAACAGTAGTACGAAAACTCCGCTGTTTTTAGTCAATAAAAACTACTTAATATAAAGCTTTATTTTAAATAGACGCATAAGAAATATCTTCTAAAGGAAGGTTATACAGTAATACTTAGCAGTATCACCTATTACAGTTATATTTTTCAATTTGATGGCACTGAAAAAGTTTTTCCACAGAGAACAGCTTATTTTAACACGGTCGAGTTAGGATTATTATGTAGTACATATAGTATAACTATATCTATGACATATAATTTAGCGGCGTGAATTTCAAATATATGAGGAGTTCTGTGACTGATAATAGTCACAGGTATTAGTCTGTCTTAGTCTAATTAGCCTAATACTGTACACATTAGTATGCAAATAAAACAATATCTCAATAGTTATCTTGTGTGGTATACATCTACAATAAGATACAAACGACATATATACATTAAATTAATTTAGCTATTTTAAAATTTATCATATGGAACCACTAAGACACATTTATTACCATTAAAAATGCATACCTACCTATCCATTTACCAGTTTTTTATTTATTATATTTAACCAAAATAGCAAAAAATGTTAAATTATTTATTTATTGCAATTATTTAATTAAATTGTCGGATTTGTCAATTTCTTAATTTGCTTCAAGTATTCGACAATTGGTTGAAAGGCGTTTTCAATATAGAAAAGTATTGTATGTAAAGTAAGCAAAATTTCCTTACTGGACTCGATTACGTATTTTGTTATGTTTTTATCTAAATCGTGCGTAATATTAAATTTTCACTCCGAATTCAATTTATAACTGATACTTTTGTGTAACAGCAACGTCAAAGACATAACGCAAGTGCTCGAAATCACTGTCTACGACGAAGATCGTGATCACCGCGTAGAGTTCCTAGGAAAACTGGTCATACCGCTGTTACGCATCAAAAGCGGTGCTAAACGCTGGTACACACTTAAGGATAAAAATTTATGTGTGCGCGCCAAAGGCCTTTCCCCGCAGGTGAGCTGCACATATTTTTCAGTTACAAAACGAAGTTAATTGCCTAAAATTGGTTTTATTTGATTTACAGATTTTACTTGAAATGACGGTTGTCTGGAATGAGGTGCGTGCAATCTGTCGTGTCCTACAACCGAAAGAGGAGAAACTAATTCAGCAGGAAGCAAAATTCAAACGACAACTATTTCTGCGGAACGTCAATAGACTCAAAGTGATAATTATGGACATTTTGGATGCAGCGCGATATGTGCAGTAAGTGTTACCGGCTTGTGTTACAGATAAACTCACAAATTGTGTTCATAAATTTAAAAAAAAACCCCATTCACATTTGGTTTATTTTTGTACTTCACAGAAGTTGCTTTGAATGGGAGTCACCGCTGCGTTCCATCATTGCATTTGTCTTGTGGATACTCGCTTGTGTTTACGGAAACCTAGAAACTGTGCCATTTGTGCTGTTGTTATTAATTTTAAAGTTCGTTTTTTTTAAATTAATTTTCTTTCGCATCTGACTTTTTTCAAAATTTCATAGAAAATGGCTCATACGTCTTATAACTGGAAGTGCAGCTGACTCCACAGCCGGTCACTACGACTACGATTACGATGAAGATGACGACGACGACAAAGAAAAAGAAGAGAAGAAATCCATAAAGGAACGTTTACAAGCGATACAAGAAGTGTCGCAGACTGTACAAAATACCATTGGTTACTTGGCATCTTTAGGAGAGAGTACCAAAAAGTGAGTACCAATATATGTAAAGAAAATATGTCATCCACATTATTAAAAATTTTTTTTTATAGCACATTTAATTTTTCCGTCCCTGAATTGACCTGGTTAGCAGTGGTGCTCTTAATTGGTGCCATAGTAGTATTACATTATATACCAATGCGTCTTATATTGCTCTTTTGGGGCATTATGAAGTTTTCCAGGCGCATATTGCGTCCAAATACAATACCAAATAATGAATTGTTAGACTTTCTTTCACGTGTACCAGACGACGAGGAAATTGTAAGTAACTTATCAATACCATTTGAGCTTTTAAATCTTAAACTGTTAACTGTTAAATATCCATAGAATCAATATCGTGAACTACCACCATCAGCGCCCACCGATCAGACACGTAGCAATCCCAAAAAGAAAGTCAAAGCTTCATAGTCCATTGCCAGTGTGGATGTTAGTGGTGCTCTACAAGAGTTCTCGAACCCAACAACCAGCAGCAGTAGCGCTATTGCGGCTGTGAACGCAGCAGCTGTCTTGCCGCAACAAGTCGTTAATATCTCCACACATTCTATGAGGAATGTGTCTTCAATGTTCAAGGCGAGCAAGGAAAATCTCAAATCGGCGGCGAAGAAGAAATTTAGTAAGGCGTACAACAGAAGCCTCAAGAAACTAAACTAAATATAACGGAACGCAATTAAACTAGTTAAATTATTTTACAATCAATCAATTCTCAACTCAATTATGCACCTTAAACGGCTCACTTTTAAAGTTACTTCAATGAATTAAAGTTAAAATAAATTATTTTAGGCTAAATTTAGTACTCAAAGCTACAAACTATTTACACTCAATTTTTATGAAAGTCCACTTTTGCTGTATATACACAAAATATTTTTTTAAATCGTTTTGAACCTCATTAATTATAACAAAATATAGATATTGTAAAATTTATTTATTTAATAAATTCGTGTATTTGTGATATTTTCAAAGAATTACCATATATTTATACAAAAAAAATATTGAAAATCAATTATTTGAAGCTTAATTCGAACTCAATTGCATCTAAATTAAGTTTGAAAATTTACTTTTGCCTTTTCGATTTTAATTGTTGCCTCCTCTTACTTAATTCAATTAATTCAATTAATTACTTAATTAATATAGAATATTTGTAGATAGAAAAATTTAAATTAAACAAATCATTATACTTGTTAAACTAATTATATATAAATATCGGAAGCTAAGAAATATTGTTTAAAATCTTTTTTAATAAATTTCCTAATCAAACAAACAAACTAGGATTAATTATTTTATTATTTAAAAACAAAATACTTAGTAGATATGGATATGGACTATGCAACTAATTAAGAATTTAATAAATTGTACATCTTTTTTATTGTTAATAAATTCAGTTTTTCCTAATGAACAGATCTTTGCGGTTTATTTAATAAGAATGCATCTCTGTTGAAAAATCTGGAAATAGGTATATAAAATTCAATTATTTTTAAGTCAATTTTAACGAAATGAAACTACTTTTCTAATAGAATTGTTTTTTGAATAATAGTTAATTACATCAACCCTAATAGGTTACTAAAACAACAACAACAAAATTTTATTGTATAATTAATTAAATTCTAAATCTATGTTGAATACTATGTAATATTCACCATCAATGGTCTTTGGAAATATTCATTGTTCTTATAAGTCCTCATATAATCTTAGAATACAAGTGCTTAGGACTCTGAAGTTGTCACATTAGAAGCAATTACTTTTACATGTTTTAACCGATAGAGCCAAATCTATAAAATACTTTGGTTGTTCAAATTTTAGGCTTCATTTTACCTTCATATGGATGAATATGTAACAAAATACAAAAAATATTCATAACATCACAGAACCACCAAAATTAAATACAACTAACATAAAAGTCTATAATATCAATATAAAATGGACTAGCAATGTAGGATGTGGCTATATAACGCTAACATGAAATAAAGGCTTCTCTGTTAATGGCATTAGGTATATTCTTAGCAGAGATGACTAAATATCTTTAAAACATACACCTTTCACATTTATATTTAATATTATAAATGAATTATTGAAGTTATAATATGTCGGAAATGCAATAGAACCATGCGGACGGACTTATAACCCGAATTATTGGATTATATAGATTTAGTATTACTTGAATAAAGTGTTTAAAATAAATTATAATCTTCCATGGTACTAAAATACCATGGAATAAATAGTGTTGTAGTGTAATTAGGTCTTCAAGTCTCTAATCTTATATTCTTTTATTATAGACGTCCAATAAATGTTCATTATCATTTCATTGAAACACTAAAATATATAAAAAAAAAGTCTTTTAATTTGTATTTTAAAAAATATTAAAATTTTATTATTTTAGAACAGTTTTAGAATCACTAAGACGTTTCAAAGAATAAGAATATTTCCAATGCACGTAAAACTATCGATTGGGGTTACCATCCGAGCATACTAAAATATGTGACGAAAATAATATATTAAATAAAATCAATGTTTTATTTTAATTGAAGTGGTTATGATATATATTCATAAACAAACATCTCAACCATGGGCGTACACGGGTAGGGGCAGGGGGGAGGAATCGCTCGCCCCCCTACATTTCAAAATGTTATTATTGTTTTGAATAAAAATTTAATACTGTTTACAAGAAGAGTTTAAAATTTGTCTTTGTGAACAAAATCTAATTTTCAAGTTTTCAATGAACTACGGGTGAAATATACTAGCTAATATAAGCCAAAAAGATAAAAAAGAAAGTACTAAAGAGGGGTGCCTTAGCATACTTTAAAATATATAATAATATCAGGTACGCCCATGATCTTAACAAACCCTACAATTCTGCAAGTTCGTTGTTTTTCAACTTATCAACTTACTACTAAAAAGTATATTCTAAAATGTGTTTCCACAGAATTATTTCCGCGAAATTTTAAAAATTAATACTGAATCAAAATTTTAGAGAATATATTATATATATATATTATATCTACAATAATTAACAGGTACACTATGTTAATACTGTTGCGAAGATACAATTAAATTTAAGTAAACTGAGATAATTTTGAATAATGTCAGTTAGTTAGGAAATAAGTTTTTAAATATGGTTGGTTATTTTGATGAATAAAGTGTGTTTGTTTCAAAATATAAGTAACGGTTATAATAAATACAAGTTCAACATAAGTTACTTATCAGGATCCAGTGTTATCGAACGAAGCGTGGGAATAATCGTAACAATACTATTTAACATGACTCTGCAGTTTATCATGATAAATTTCAATGGTATGTCTTATATTACCATATACTAAATACTATTTCGAAAGAGATGATATATGTATGATGTGCAAAAACGACAATACCATCATTAGATGCTCAAGATAATTTGAAAAATCAAAGTATTAACTATTACAGCATTTCCATTACTTTGTAATAAGCTTTGAAAAGCAAAATAACTATACTTTACTATAATATAAAAATTAAATTTTGAAATACTTGTTTAAAAGTATTGAGAAGATAATGATTAAATGATTTGCTGCACACGTAAATTACTTGAAAAATAATGGATTGATTGCTGTATGACTAAAATCAATTTGGTAATATCTGAGCAATAGTTGCAGCATGTATTAAATATTATTTTATTTACCGAAAACATCGCTGGTAAAGTAAACAATCAATATCCCAACATATTGCTTTTGTTAGTTTTACTCTCCTTGGTAAAAACCATATCTTTCTAAATGCTATAAATTTCAGCACTCATAAGATACTTTTTTTAAATTTCTAACATGCTAAATTGCTTCCATTTCCTTTCCTTTTCATTCAACACCATTAAAAGTTAGGTTTAGTATCAATATTATTATCATTAAGAGAGGAGATGTGTAAGCAAATATCCTTCCACTTCGCATAAATAGATTTATGGATATCAATATCCATATCTTAGGCTATCTATATCCGTAGGATTTTTTAAATATTGTATTTAGAAATTTAACAGATCTTTTATCCTCACCAATAATTATAAAAATTCTTGCAGTTTTATGGGTTACCAAGGTTTGGTCTTGTTATGTGATGGTTAGAGCAAGCAGTTATATATAACATAACTGCCTTCATGGCATTTTAAATAGGCTAAAGAAAACAGAGGTAAGTACTTTGCTTGACGGTATATAGGGTATAGATTAACATAGATTAATACAAGAAAAGATAAGTCTACCATAGGTGAGAACGACGTCAGATCTAATCGTCTGCGTTTCCATTGCACTCATTGTTCCAATATCCAAAAACCCTAGCTAGTCGACTTATTTAATTTCCGCTCTACATATTTTGAATAACTTTGATTTTATGATGATGGTTTGAGAGAAAATGTTTTGAATTCCGCTTGGTTGATTTTGATGTGACTTGAAATTACGCGACAGTCCTTCGTCATCGCAATAACTTTAACCTGAAAAATCATTAAATTAACTACCTTAAACAAGATGTTTAATACTTCTACTACCACCACCACTTTTCCTACTAGATGAAGTGTTTCATCACCGAGTATGGTTACATATTAATTCTAGGCTGTTGAAGATATACAAAAGCCTGTGTACACAACATATTGAATTTTACTTGCCTCCATTTTGTCTCCTAAGAGGGATCCATTCGATTCATTTCTTGATTCAACTACAACAATTTTTTTATTCCAATTACTCATATTTATTTTTGTGTCAACTTGACTCCTTTGCCCGAATTATTTTCCATTGGTAGTACTCTCCGAGAACATTTTTTTATTTTTGATTTATGACCTACATGAACACTAAACAGATTATTTTTTATCACATCAAATATATTTTCCAGCTTATCTTTCAATCTATATTTTTGCTTGTTTTCCGATTACTATCATTAAAAAATGTTATGCAATTACGTACTCAGGCAGACAAATAAGAAATCCATCATGTTTATACAGATCTACAAATATATAGATAACTGATAGAAAATTGAATGCAACTTTTATGTTTTTCTATGTTTCAATCAGTTTTATAAAATATATTATTTTCTTTTGAAAAAACTCGTTGAGCCGATAAAAACTTATGTCATAACTATTTTTGTGAAAAAATTTTTAGTACAAACTTTTAAATATATATGTATATATATATACATATATGTTACATATAAGTTGCTATTGTGATTATTGTGACTATTACCCTTGGAGTATTTGCATAAGTATGCCTCAAAGGTAGATAAAGTATAGAATAGATAAATTTTATGTTGTTAGTGGCAAAGTGAGAGGAAATATAGATTTCCTTTTTCTAGGCATCATTCGTAAAAAATGATTTAAATATTTGAAATAATTTCAATGGCGAGTAAATTCTTTATATTACATCAGTATATGAGACTCTGGACCCCATTTATCACGCAATATGGTTACTAATAAATAGTTCGTAAATCAACTAACCATGACAGCTAAAATGTAATATTTTAATTGTATCTTATCCTCTTAAAACACACGAAGGAAAAATTTTAAAAGCCATAAAATAAATAAATTAAATAAATTATAATTAATAATTACTCCTCTTTCCATACTCAAGAACTAAATTTATTAATCAATACTATCATTCCATAGAGACTCTATAAATAGTCACAACACTACACATTAAAAAAAACATAATTTCTAATTTAAATTTACTATTCACAACTTATGAAGATCCAATCTCTGAAGAAGTAAACCAAAAATATATGGAATTATGATTTATTTATTTTTTTTATAAATTTATACTCGCATAATTTTGTATCTAAATTGCAAATTACAAGTAACTGAATGCATAAATTAATAGAGACATTCCTCTCACTGTTCTACACATTAGTCCACGTCATTATTTATAAATTATAATTTAATTTTTCTTTTGTATTATTCATTTATATAGTTAGTATTATACACCTGGTTTCAATATCGCTGATAAAATTTAATAGATATCTTCTCTTAAATCCAAAAAGCATGTGCAATTTACATCGTATATACGTATATATATATATCATATAATAAATTATGTATATATATAATAAAAATATTCACAGTTATTATATTACACGACCATTAGAAAGACCATATTTTTCGCAAATCTTTATTTTTTTAAAATTGTCGTTAATACCATTCATTATCCATTGCACACTTAACGACTCGGTTTTTTTCCCATGAAAGATAAAAATATTTTTTTTAATTGATAAGAATAGTAAGATTTTATTATGTAATCACATACACACGTATAAAATGTGTACTATATATAAACTATAATTTTCACTACACATTTAAATGCTATTGAAGTCTTAACGAAGCATGTAATCTTGTAAATTAATTTGTCCCTAAAATTCTATAAATGCAAGTCTGGTCCATCTGAAAGGATCAACAATTTTTCACAATTCTTCGCACTTTCCTGCTTCATTCCCCGTTTAGTTGTGTTTCTCGTTCTTCATGAAATCATAAACTACAGAGAAATCCTTGTTGCCCAAACCCTTTGACTTTAATGTACGGTAAATTTGATGAGCCATACCACCCAATGGAATTGGTGTATTAGAGGCAGTAGCTACGCCAGAAGCCAAACCCAAATCCTTGGTGATTAAATCAGTAGAGAAACCACCCTTGTAGTCATTGTTGGCTGGTGCAGTAGCTGTAATGCCAGGAACTGGATTATATAATTCAGATGCCCAACAACGACCTGTTGATGAGTTGATAATATCAGCGAATGTTTGTGGATTCAAACCCAAACGGATAGCCAAGTTCATTGCCTCGGAAACACCAATCATAGAAATACCCAACATCATGTTGTTGCAAATTTTAGCAGCTTGACCCATGCCGTAATCACCGCAGTGTGTAATACGTTTGCCCATGCACTCCAAAACAGCTTTCACTGCCTTGTATTCAGCTTCAGTGCCACCAACCATGAAGGTCAAGGTCGCTTGTTCTGCACCAGGCACACCACCAGAGACTGGTGCGTCAATGAAACGTGCGCCCTTCGAGCTGACCATCTTCTGGATGGATTTCACAACATTGGGATCAATTGTGGAGGAATCGATGAAAATTGTGTCCTTATTCACACCATTGGCTGTCATTTCATTGTATGTGTTGGCGACGATGTCGTTATTTGGCAACATAGTGATGACGAAGTCAGATTTCTGTGCCAATTCGCTGGTTTTCTCATAAACAGTAGCGCCCTTGGCCTTGAGATTATCACAAGCCTGCTTGGAAATATCAAAAACATGCAATTTGTGACCTTGCTTCATCAAGTTGCTAGCCATGTGTCCACCCATATTGCCCAAGCCCACGAAGCCGATGTTCTTGGAAGCACCCTGTGTAGACATGCAACGTACCAGGGTTTGGCTAAGAGCGTTCATTGCTGGAGAAGTACACACAATACGTAGAGCCATTTCGCTATATTTTTCAGTTATCCAAAACCTATTGAATCGAAAGATAAACGCAATAAAAATTATGTAATTTAGTTAAAATACGCAGCACAAATAAAAAATAAAATAAAAAATTCCACACCTCAGCAAACTAAGTTCACGAAATATCCCTCACGTTCTGTTCGTTGCCAAAAGCACACTGTTCTCCCAGTAGAGAACAAATTTGTTGCGAGTCGTTCAATTTACTAACCTTCAACGACCCCCGCTTCCTCAGCTCAGCATAAAAGCACATCATCATTGTTTGTCGAATCTGTCTGCCCCATTCTCGTTCTACACACTTTCACTCACACAAACGCAACGCAACCAAACGCAACGTTTGCAATCCAAAATAAATTAAAGTTGTCAAGCAATTTTGCTCCACACGCGCCGCTGTTTGCTTTTGTTGTTGTTTTTGTTGTTGTTGTTTGAGAAACCGGCGAGCCTACAAGTGGCAAAAGTAGTTTTTTATGCAGTGCTTTTGCTCTCTGAGTTTTGATAGGCGTTGTTGGTTGGAACCAGAATTGTTTTTATACAAAAGCACACGCGATGTTTGTGGAGCATAAAACCGTATGGTGTGATCATGACTCTGTCGCTCCAGGAAGCTTTAAGCGCTACACATTATTTATGAATATTAAAGTTATTAAAGTTTTAGTAAGATTTGTCGATGGTTATAATTATGATATTAAGGCCGTGTGCGAATTAGAGTAAATTGAGGTAAAGGAAATTGAAATTTCCTAGGGATTTTTCGCACTGAACTTATGTAAATATTTATTTATTTCACTTATTTATTTCTTTTGGTTAAAGTTTTCAAATTTATTTGTTTTTATTTATAATCATTTAAAATTTTCGCAATGTTAACAAATAATTTACCTAATTTTTATTTAATTTAACCAACTCGAAATTCTGGTATATACCAACATTCGCTGCCATATCGACATAATATCCCTCAATTTACCATCAATTTACTTGATCTCGCACACGGCCTGAGTATTTCACCTTAAAAAATATGAAGTGAAATTATAAGTATATAATGTACTTATTAAATATTAGTTTACTTATCAAAAAAAGTATAATAAGATTTGTAATATCAGGCATACAAATGAAATGGCTAGTATTTGTGAATAAAATTCAAAATAATTATTCAAAATATATTCAAAATAAATATATGAGGCCTAAAGTGGCTTAAAAAGTGTGGTAATACATAAGTAGTTCAATTATCGAACTGAATTATTGGTGTATAATCCAATTACTAAGGACGTGCATCTGAACATAATGTATGACAACTTTATCGTTTATTAATCCATTTGCTTGAGATTTGCATATGTATAAACTAAATATTTATAAAAAATTAAATGTTATTTTATTATTATTTGTTCGTTTTTTTTTTAATGCATAACAGTTCAATTGCAGGTCATATTTTGTATTTTTCCAGTAATTTCTGGCACCTGAAATAGGTGTTAAAATAAAAATCCGACCGATAATTGTTCACATTTTGTAAACCTTTTACATTTGGCGTCAGCAAAATATTATGGAAAAACTTGCATTTTTTGGGCTTAGCAAATAGAAATGAAAAAGTTCACAAAAAAAAATTTTTTTATGCATTATTTGCATTTATTAAATTTTACTGGTTATTAAAATTAATTTTGTTTTTAAACACCATTAAAAAGTTTAAAAAAATATAAACTAAGTTTTAAAAACCGTAAAAAATTATAATATTAGAATTAAAAAGTGATTAAAGTTCAAAATTGACTCTACTCAACTGATTCAGAAAATACCGAATTTTTATCATCTAATTTCAATTTAGCCACAATATACTACGACTATATAAAGTATATTGTTTGTTCATAAACTAGAAATTATTTCTTTTAAATGAAACTAAAACATTTTTCAATATATATATATATTATGTTACCCACTCAAACTACCAAGTTGTTTCTTTGTTCTACGTTATTAAATCATTTCAATACATTATAACTTAAATTTAACACAAAATCAGCTTTTATAAATTCTTTTGATTACAATCTATAGCTGATATATTTAACTCATAGATATTAATGTTAGATATTAATATTAGTTATATATATATTCTTAATTGTGTTTTTTTATATTATACAACATTATTAAAATATTAAAACTTTTAGTTATCATTATAAAATTGTGTAGCATACATTGAAAGTCATAATTGCCAGTTACTATTATTTCGTACAACTGGAAATGTGTAGTTGATACGTTCCAAGCAATTTGTTTTGTATGCGCTGTTAGCATTTCAGAGCTTTTTATAGAAATATCTCTTTTGGAAAGTCAAAAGCTTTCATGAAAGCTTGAAAACGTATGCTTTCATATCAAAAGAAAGATTATTTTTTATCAACAATAAATGTAAAAATCATCAATCTAAATATTTAGAGTTCACACACAGTCAAGTTGATAATTATTAATAATGTATGGTAAAGCTTTTATTCATTAAGATTGATTTTCACATTTACAACATAAATATGTACGAATCTATGTATGTCCACAACCAAACAAAAACAAATTAAACGAATTTGATAGAAAAACATAGAACTCGTTTTGTAAACATAGAATGTGTTCTGTAAACATAGAAAGTGTTCTGTAAACATAGTATCCCACAGTTTTGAACTATAATCAAAACTCACATTTTTTTAATTTAAAAATGAAAGGTATTAAAAAAAAAAACAACTCCAGCTAAAATCTTACTTCCTCATAGTACATCCTTACTCTATACCAGTGGTTCCCAACTGGTGGATACATAGTTTGTAGTTTGTTCACTGAGACCGCACACACACACTTATTAAAAAACAAAAAATAAACACAAAAAATTTCCAAGTCATTATAGGTATACCTATTTTATAGTCTATACAATGTACCTAAACCAGAGATGCATAAAGCATATTAAAATAATCATACAGTTTATTATTCTTAAACTTTGTGATCCCTATTAAAAATAAAAATATTATAATGGGTCTTGGTCAAGAAAATGTTGGAAACCACTGTTATATACCATCATTTTTACCAAAAAATCCAGAATATTAGAAAGTATTTTAGATTCTTTGCTTTTACCATCCGATGTTACTATAGAAAAGTCTGTACGTTTTAAAAAATAGTGCCTTCAAACATTGCTGTCAAATAATAATTATTGATCTACGAAGATCAATTTTCGGATAATGATTTATATTTGAATAATGATGTGGAAAAATGATTTAAATATGTTGTTGTTCAATTCTTAAGACTATATACGTATAAAAAAAGTAAAATATACACCAAAAAATAAAAATATTTTAAAATCGGATTACTTTAAATTAGCAATGCTGGGATATATGTTTTTCAGGCACATACACCAATTTTAATTATAAATTACATCGATACTATATTTTATATTAATTGATATGTTTTGGCTTGGGTCTTTGATAATTATAATTGGGTCTTTATTAATAATTCAAGTCAGAAAAAAATAAATAAATATATTAATATATAACAGAATATGCTAACAAAACAACTGTTCCATTATTTAAGTGTGCAATTTATGAAATAAAAGAAAACGTGAAGACATCACACACCCACCCAATATTGAGGGTACCCATAATACGGTTTTGGAAGAAGTCAACACTTTCATTGCAGATGGTTTTATATACGCTAAAGAGATTAGTTTAAACTTTATTGATTGAAATTATTATCGAAGCTTTGAAATACAGTAATAAAATAGTATATGAATTATGATCATAATTTCTATAATCCTAAGTATTATCTGCAGCGATATACATAACAGAGAAAATTTGAAAATAAACAAGGCATCTAAGGAAGAGAGTTATAATTGTTAAGAATACAAAATATACCCATATACCCATATTGTATTAATATAGTGTTATGAATATAGATAGTATTTACTTATTTAATAGTGAATACTTGCGTATAAATATAGATACAATATAGGTACTTGACTTTATAAGATTTCTAATTTTAAAAAAAACCTGGTTTTTATTTATAGTTTGTATTTTATGCTAACATTCAAAGTTTTGAGGCTTTTCGGGCAGCTTCTCAGGATTATGATATATATTGTACTATATAATATTAGTGTTTATTTTTCCAAAAAATCGTGGTAACATGCTTTTTTAATAGACTTATCTAAAACACTCAGTATTTTGATAAATATTGAAAACGGACTCATCACACTTACAATTTTTTTCCTTTCTCGCACCAAGGAATTTAACCTATCGCGAGGTTAAAGCATATTGGTGCTTAAAACTCTATAGGTGTATGGTATACGAGCACACTCTTCACTTGTACAAATTTTTCCAGAATTTTATACCTGTTCAAATATCTATAATTATGTGTATTTATATTGAAATGATTATTATATACCATGTATTTATAAAATGCAACTAAAAGCATGTTATGTAGTATGATAATGTTATGTTAAAATATTTAAATGCCTCAGTATTTACATAATTTATGTTATTAGTATTTGAATTTCACATTACAAATTATGAAGAAAATATGTTTCGGAATTTTTACTAATAAATTTAAATTGGACATTGCAATTATGAATTATTAAAAATATTTGACTGGCTCAATTTCGCCTCATGGCAATGTTTTGAAAATTGATATTTTAAAGCGAATAAATATGAAATATCATATTATGTATTATGACAAAAATTTGCAATATTTTTATTTTTTACTTTTGAAATTGCAGCAAATCTGAACTCATTCTCTTACATCATAAAACAGTTTTATGCTTAACAAAAAAACAGCAAAACTACATTTAAGCGCACATAATTTCACTACAAAAACAAAAAGAAATAAAATACATTTTTTTTTATTTCTTTAAAAAAAAACTAAAATCGCAACAAACTAAGCCTGAAATACGTATGACCATTTCTGCTCCAAAACAAGTCCAGCACATTCATGAGTTAATAAGCCATTTCAGAAAATCTGGTTCGAAAGTTGATACACAAACTTTTGGGAAACGCAAGCAACTGGAATCGACGTAATGAAGCACAACACTTGCACAAATCTCACATTGAGTGACATCGAGCAGATGTAGTTACACATCGAATCCGAATCTTTTGCTGAAATTGAGTTTAATTAAATACAACTCTGCTGACACAATAAGCACTACTAATCTATAACATCGCCAAAAGATGGTACTTGGATTGGATTAGATTCGCTTTTATAAGAGCTCAAGTCAGTGCTGCTGGAAAATGTTGGAGCCATCGAAAATAAAAACACAATAATCTGTGGATCACCATAATTGGAACAAATTATATTGCATGCAGTAATCTCTTAATCATAAAGAATGAATGAAGTTAATATGTTATCCATTAATACATTTATTTTTGTTTATATTCGTAGAATTGCACGATTTATTCCACAAAATTTTATCCGTGAACATTAATTTTTTCACACCTTTCGTGTAGTCTCCACTTTCACTTTTTGAACCACTTCTGTCACTCAGTTTGGTAAGCAATTCTGCGGGAGTTTTGTTTGATCACAAATCTATTATATCAGAATAAAGTCGCGACTCCAATCAACACTATTTTGAAGGTGTATCAATTTCAAGACCCCGATTTGGCAAAAATGTTTCAGTAGCATATACTTAACGGTAATGTAATGAAAGACACGTGTTTACCAATTTACAATATGGATCGTTAAGCAAACACTAATGACAGATCTATTCTGTATGGGTCATATGTTTCATGATAGATACAAATGCTGCTAAAGTAACAAATTTTTAAAACACTGGCTTCTACAAAAAGCACAAAAGCTCTTCGATACAAATTATGTCCATTATTTGTTACCAGATAAATATCTAGGCATCAAAATTGATATGGTGAAAAAAAAGTTCTTACTCTTGTTATCTTGTAAAATAATCGATACAAAGCAAGGAAACTGCGAAAATTCTTTTCAGTATTGAAATTGCATCTGCTAATAAATCTGCCAATAAATACAGAATAGACTTGTGAATGAGAAACAAAAAATACTCCTCGCATCTTATTTTCTTCACTGAGGAGACTTCTTTTTAGCTTGTTAGGTATGTTATTGAATAAAAGTTCCAATGCAGTAAAAATCCACAAATAATAGCCCAAAAACCATTGCTTCCACAGAATGTTGCAATGTGGTGTAGTACTGTTTAGACATTAGTATATACTAACTTTATAAAATAAAGAAAGTGGGTAACAAATCTTGAATTCTGATCGCTGTAACCTTACTAGGTTTTTTTAGCTGAAAATTGAAGTTATGAATGTGGAAGTATTGTGGCATATTGACACTACAATGTCACAAGTATAAAGCAATACAACATGTCTAAAGAGATTTTTGATTTTAGAACCACACAAACCCCCACGCCCTACTTTATCTAATTTCTAATACTCACGTCTAGTGGCGTATAGAAGAGGGATTTTCAGATTTCAAAACTATACAGTGAAAACCATACATACATACAGTGGATTTTTATTAATTGAATGGTTGTTATGAACTTTTAATTAGTTTTCAAAACAACCACCCCTCATCCTTTTAAATGAAAGTCCATATACGTACTTCAATACATCCTGGTATGGCGTATTCACTAAAAACTTTTCATAAACATGTATAGTAAAGTTGTTATAAAGTGGATTTGTCAGCAGTCCACTTTGTAGGATTACACAAAAGATAATGGGATGTTCAGAAATATCTTCGAAGCCTTTGCGTATCAATGCAAAAAAAAACATATTTTTAATTTTGTCTGAGATATTGTCAACTGTGTGCCAGTAAATAATTGAAAATTACCTTAAAAGGTTTCAGTCCTATGCGGTGTCATGTTGAGGACATCAGAAACGTTGTCGTATTTTACACCAAATAGCACACCAAATAGCACACCAAATAAATTCAAATAATATATTCAAAAAAATGTTGAATTGAAATTTTAATCAGAAATATAGTTTATTCACATTTACTTTCGGTACCACAAAATGAAAAAACTTATCTTAAAAATTAGCCTCTATATCTTACGTTTTTATTCTATCTCACCCTATAGGAAATCCCATTCATTTGCATAATAAAATGCATTAAGATACCATTATATGTATCTAGATATGAGAAACATATATTGAGTACTACATTATCTTAAAAATTAGCCTATCAAACTTACACTTTTATTCTATCACAACCTATCGGAAGTCCCATTCATTTGCCTCTATAGCCTCTATAACTTATGCTTCTATTCTATCTCAACCTATCGGAAGTCCCATTCATTTGCAAAACATAATCCAATAAGATTCAATTATATGTATCTAGATATGAGAAACATATATTGAGTACCACATAATGAAATCTACTTCAATTTCCTATTTCCTTTGGTCTAATTTATAAGTGAGGCAACCACTTGTTGCCTTGTTTGCTCTATAAATTTACCTAAAACTATTTGCCAATATTTTTAATTTCCATACCGCAATCGATCAATCATCTGTGAGCAAATATTTGATGAAATCCGAAGCCGAAAGCGTGAGATACTTGTGCAAAATTATATAATTTGCATATTTATTAATCGTCTTAAATATTTCGCAGACTTTTGGTTAAGCGATTCACTTAAACCATACGCAAAATATGGCTTATTAAAATCTTATTAATTTAATCATTTATTTCACGAGAGCAAGTATCTTTTCTTCAATTGTTTGATAAGATCTCGGATCTCACATCGATCACATTATAATAGCAATTAAGAGCTGTCAATAAGTATCTATTAAAACGGCATAAATCATTGAGCAGACATTGAAATGAGTTTCTGAATGAATTTCAATTGCAAGTTTAACAAAAAAAAAAAAAACTAATTTTCAGTTTTATTGCAGATTGGAAAAAGTGAATCCAAATACAAAGGCTGTAAAGTATCTAAAATTGTAAGCCGAAAACGCACGCCTCACGTACGTCGTCTGAGTTTCACGTTTCGCTTTTAGTTGTTAATTATTTGCCTTTGTTATTGTTACTAATTTCTTTTCAATGGAGAAAGATGGACAACCTTCAAACTGAAATTGATGTATGCAAATTCGTCTGTGCCATTGTATTTTCACCTCAACAATGTGTTTGGGCTTGCAGAGCACACCTTCGATCAGTAAAAATTCAAAAAATCATTTTTGTGCACTTGCCACACGCATTTAAAAATTAATTTATATCTTTTCATTTCATTTCATTTTTAATTTATTTCAATCGTAATTTATGTTTAAATTACACACTCTTTACTCCCAGCTTTATAACTACTCAATGCTCAATGTTTCCAAAAAAAAAACACAAAAAAAAAAACAATTAAAATATCTCAGCTTAAGTGGGAATTGAAGTAATAGTCAAATATTTGTCTGCTTCAAAAGTACAAAAGATATTCACATTTTTTAATCAACATTTCATAGGAATTTTTTATAAACTACAATAAAAAACTGCCACAATGAGATTTTTTTAAATATAATTTAAACACACTTCACTTCTTCATGATTTTATAGATACCCAGTTCTAGCTAATAAATACTACATTCATACAGAGCTTTTATTAAGTATGTAACATATGTCTGAATACACTAATTGAGTTTGATATCAAATGATAAAACTAAAGGATTGCTAGTTCATAACGGAACAGTACTTTGTTACCATGATAGATCTTCTCTATCGCGAATGATCACTAACTAACACAAACACAAGACACTCATATTTCGAATGATGAACAAAATGCCATCTACTGATGATTTCCTAATATCAGACGGATATATAGGTATATTTGGTCAAGTTTTTTTTCTTGCCATACTTGTATATCAATGGCAAGTACTAACAATGCATTTGACTGAGGATTTCATCCGCTTGAGATGATATCCAAACAGATTTTAAAACAGATTTCTAAACAGATCTTAAAATGTATTTTCTCAAATAAATCTTTTCTAAACTCTTGGTTGGTAGCTAGTTGAAGTGGAAGGTGGAATGAATTTAGATGATATCCATACATATTTCCAAACAGATCTAAAAATGTATTTTCTCAGACAAATCCTATCTAAACCCTAGGTTGGTAGGTAGTTGAAGTGGAAGGTGGAATAAATTTAGATGATATCCAAACAGATTTCAAAACAGATTCAAAAATTTATTTTCTCAGGCAAATCTTTCTTAAACCCTAGGTTGGTGGGTAGTTGAAGTGGATGGTGGAATGAATTCTCAATTAGCTGAAAAAGCTGTTTTAATGTAACATTCCTCGTAATAGTTAGTAAAAGAATAGTCATATTAGATCTAACCGGATATTACTTAAACCATAAGTATTATCACAAAATTTTAGTTTTTAATTGATATTCTTATTTTTCATAATAGATTATATTCTTAGCAATACCACATCCAGCATATGAAAATCTCTTTTGTTTAAATGTAAGAAGGACGAAAGAAGACAAGCATGTCTAAGGTAAAAGCATTGAAGAAACAAAACTTCTATCTTTAAACAAAAATTTATTGTTTAAATCCATCAATATCTCAACCCGTTTTTAACTTCAACCCGTTATAACCCAAAAACAATTTAGTAAATAAAAGTGAAACATTTGACTCATGTACAAGCTATAAACAGCATACTTAGACCTATATATCTACATAATACATAGGCCTATATAGTACATACATACATAATAAATTTGTATATAAAACAATCATACATTGTAATCATATTATACGTAACCGCAACACATCGGCTGTTGAGCCTAAACTTGAGGCAAGACATTCAACACAGGTTATCAAAAGTGAAGCAAGTGTTTGGAGCCCCAAGCAAAATCTGGCGTTCATCCAACATCTCACAACGCACTAAGACACGTCTGTACAATGCAAATGTAAAGTCAACTTTACTATATGGTGGTGAAAGTTGGAACTTATCGGCAAACGACTCATAACATCTTCAAGCCTTTGCCAATCGCTATCTACGACGCATCATTTATGTATTGTGGCCAGCAGCCATAACCAATAGTGAACACTGGTTTAGAACGAATCAACCTCTTATAACTGAAGAAATAATGACGCGCAAATACAGATGCCTTGATCATATATTAAGAAAACCCGCTGATGATATCGATAAACTTACCTACTATTTTTAAAAGGCAAGTTTCTATATTTAATATAAAAGTTAATATAATTTAACTTATATTCATATATTATTTTATTTAATAATTTTAACATTTATCTGAAATGTGACAAATTCTAATTTACTAAATAGCTGCTTTTGGAATATTTATTTAACGTTGAAAAAAGAAAATAGCATAAAAATTATATTAGAATTTATTACATACATTATATTATTCAATATTGTAAACACTACCAATATTTTCAATATTTATTAACTTTCAATCATTAATGTTATATACAATAAAGTTTAAATACATTAGCGGACCTATTCTGTGCACTTTATAAACTTGTCAAACATTGACACTTGTCAAAATTGACTGCTGTAAAGGTTTTGGTATTCTGTGACATAAATAAAAAGCTCTTTTCCTTGTTAGTTGTCAATACTACAAATGCTGTTGACAACTATAAAAATATGCTCTTTTAAAGCACTTTTTATTATTTGCATGCATGACAAATATTCTTAACAAAAATACGCTCTTTACAAGCATATTTTTTATTGTGATTGGAATGCATGAAAAATGTTATCGACAATATCAAATATATGCTCTTTACAAGCATTTTTTACGAACAGTTACGAACAATTACGAACAGTTACGAACAGTTTTATATAGAAAACACTTTACACCATAGTGTGGTGAGAAGCATTAGGTACTTGAGCTTTGAAATTTGTCAAGATGTGTCCAGAATACCAAAAAGCTTTCTGCTTTATAAAAATCAAATATTTTATTAAAGAATTTGACAAATTTGTCAAGTGCACAGAATAAGTCCGTAATTCAACATTAAGAGTTAACTCAATTTGTATAGCAATGGTTTATGCGTTAGTTCTTAAAATAGAACAGAAAGTGTGATTGTTGTTTATGAACAAAAATAGTAAAATTTAAATAAAAGTGCAGGTTGCTTTTGTGTATTACCACTTGAGCCAAAATTTTAAATTTGACAGAATACGGTTTTTTTAAATTCACACTCCAAAAACTATATTCGATCAATTAAAACAATATATGCACTAATTATGGATATACATTGTCAGCCAAAGCATTTAGTTAAAAACCAAACTTTTGGATTTATAAACTTTTCCTCATAATTTTTCCAAAAAAACATAACTTATTTATTCAAGATAGAATTTTTGTTAAAAAACCTAAATACTTAAAATTCATAATTAATTTATTTTTCTATCATTCCTAGAGTTTTGGTCAAATTTTTAATTTATTATCTTTTATGGATTATAACACTTTTCATTGCCATAAATATGACTTTTCAATTGGTAAATCTGGATTCAATTTATATTTACTCTCGATCTGTTAAATTTTATTACCCAAGCAAACATTTTTAGTGTATACTAAAATTTATGTAGTTGTGTTAGTAGATATTTATATTTTTCGTAAATACATACATATATTGAATCAAATCAGAACATATTGGTCATCACATAAAACAGCTGTTAATTTCAGGGTAATCTTGCTACTCTGGCAAAATATCTAGAGTGTTATAAATTGATCTCAAGTGTTATACAGATTTACCAATTCAAAATGAAGCTGGGGCATTATTACCCCAGATTTATCAATTGAAGAACCAATAGTTTCCTTCAAAAATTTTTAAAAAATTACTCTGACATCTAAACTCCTTCATTCTAAACTATCTAGTTGAAGATATAGTTATTGATGGAACTGTTGATTAGTCAATTTTATCATTTGGTTTATACACATGAAAATACTTCTTTCTAAACAATTCTTTTTAAATTAAATAAATAAAAACTTTATAATTAATTTGTTTAAACCGTTACTTATTGCTAAACTATGATTATGTCTACAGATATTTTCGTCTACTTCATTATGCCTGCCACTTGACAAACTCAGTCAAAGAGTCTGATAATTTCGTACCCATCATATGTTATAAGTCTTTTGTGATATTTTTAAAATGGCTTTATGAAAAGTCGGTGTTAAGTCTTAACTGATTTATATCATTCATTATAAATTCATTTTATATCTCATAAACGTCTTCTATCGTTTGATGTGTACACATTATTCGTAATAGTAGTTATAAATATTTTACATATTTAATTTATAGAGAAAGAGCTATCTATCGCTCAAAGGCAGAAGTCTTCAATGCTAAATTAATTAAATATAAACAATTCGTAAATTTTACAAGTATATAAAATATAAAAGTGAAAAGTTTCTTGACCTCTGCTACGATTTTATAACTTATGCAGGTTATTTTACAGCATTTTTATTTTCACATTTTTTCATAAAATAAAAAACGTATGTTTTCTTATATCGCATCTGAGTATCTCACATTAGTAACATATTTTCAGTTTCAATAAAATCGTGGTTTTACTCGTTTTTTGACATTTGGAAAAGTATTTACACATTTAAGCGGTGGTCTTTTTGCGTTTATATTTACATTATCATATGCTTTATATATTTAGATATTTTCATACATTTATATTTAAATACATATTTATAGCCCAAAATTTACTAAAAGCGAAATGAAGTGGTTTTGTAGACAAATAACATCGCGTACATTGCATATTAACACGCAAGCTCAAGCGAAATTTCATTTCCTGTAAGGCTTGAAGTTTGATTAAAAATTGTCAGAGAAATTTTGTTAAAACTAAATAATTAAACTAATAATACTATACTAAGAAAAGTATAAAAAACTAGTGATTATTCTATAAGCTCAAATTAAAAAAAAAATCACAGCTACAATCAAGTCACTCATTCACGAAAAATATATACAAGTATTATAAAAAGAAGAGTTTCTCAAATCTAATAAATGATATCAATCGAATTAAATACATAATATTTAAAATATATCAATAACAACGTACGACTTTTCCTACAGTGTATCTACAAAGGTTCTCTTGGTAAGGTGTATTTCTTGATAAGGTTCAAGAGGACTGATCACATGTCAGCAGTCACAATATTGAGAAAGAACTTACCATCTTTCACTACAGGTCGTTATGGCCTGAAATATCTCCTTCATAAACTACGATTATCTGCTAATACGGATTGCAGATTATGCCTCGAAGATGAGAAAACTAATATGCATATTCTGTCCAGCTTTAATAACGCACAGAAGAAACTTGTTTCATATGGTATTTCTGTCACCAGAATAGGTTAAGAGCTTTTTTCTAGATTTAGTTCTGGACTTTGTTCAATCAATCAATAGAACTCTTCCGACTGTTGGGCGATTTTACGTCAAAACTTTAATAATAACAATAATACAATCTATCTCTTACCTATGGCCGCAGTACCGGCTGTTGGCCGATTTCACGTCAAAACTTTAATAATAATAATAATACCATCTATCTCTTACTATCTAAATAAACCAATTTTTCGTCTTCGAATCACTAATGAAATTAAACAAAATTGAGTCAGTTTGAAAACGTTTTACAACAAATAATAAAATATGAATCACTTATGTTCATCTTTTATGAAAGTGATCTTGCTTAAATAATATAATGTATAATAAAGTTTCACAATTGATGATAAAATATAAACAATGACGAAGACTATAATGCTATAAGTGAGCCGAGATTGTAAGAGTATAATTTATAAGAAGCAACGGCCATTTAAGTCGAACGATTGATTTAAGTCTTTATTAAAAAGTAATAATGTCATTTTTGGGAGCGAAGGCTCATGATGCGTCTCTCAAAGCCTCTAATGAGTTAATATCAACACTGCCTTTTCGTGACAGCTCCTGTTTTAACATTAGAGGCTCTGACGACCGAGTACTCAGCGATATGTCTTAGATTCTGAGTCACCAGGTATCTGGGAGGTATCTATCAGTACCAACCACATGTGTCAGTGGCAGGATCGGAGACCTCATGACTGAATTACTGAATCTGTCAGTATCAACCACATGTGTCAGTGGCAGGATCGGAGACCTCATAACTGAATAATCTGTACTTGTACCTGTGCCTGCTGTAAATGTAATTTGACACGAGTTTCTATATGAAGAAGGTTAATATAATTATGCATTTACAAGAACTTTTGTCTAAAGTTTATTAGATATGTGTTGGATTTAACGATTAAAATTTTATATTTCAAAACTCTCACATATCGATCACATCTAACTATCAAATAAATCCAACAGATAAATTGTGTCCATCATCAGTGGAATTAAATGAATGTGCAGCATTTCTATTTAGGGTTTTGTGTGAATATGCTCAGAAAACTAAGAGTTAATGAAGATAAAAAGCTCTTCTCGGATAAATACATATATTAAACAATAACAAAATTATACCCTTGTTATTTTCAGAAAAAAGAAAATACTTGAGCCATCAACAACAACTTTTACTGAGCTTGTCAAAATGTTGTTAAATAATTGTTTAGATACATCAAACAAAAGACAAGAGATATAATTTTGATGGATAAATCAACTGTCCAAAATGATCGAGTATTTACTGCCACTCAGCAAGTGTAAGTTCACTAGACTTTTGCTAAGCTGAAAGTATCTTTAGCAGACGATGATTTGTAGATACGATGACAATTGACCGCAACCTACGTTAATAATCCCAAACTGCAAACTACACATCAAACTGCAATGAATTCTATGCGTCAAAGCAAACTGAGGAATAGAAATTGGGTTTTGTAGCCCATCAACCGACGTTCAAACATTGGCCAGGCGAAGGTATTCACCGTATTGGGCATGTCTAATTTCTTGAAAATCAAAAGTGAAATGAATTTCTGTTTTTAGCCTGAAAGTTCGTTTGCGTACGCATGAGTGCATGTACTTTTCTGTCTTCGAAAATTTGTTTGAAAATTAATTTCCCTTTTGTTTTGTTTCACTCATTAAAATGCGATGAGTGACATTGAGTACGGCTGGCCTGAAGACAGAAGAGCTGTGCACTTGATATCGAAAAGACTTCTCTTCTGGAGTAGAAATCGAATGTTGATCAATAAAATCCGTAGTGAAAATATTTTCTATTAAATAATCTGACGCCGGCGCGGCAAAATGCTTTTTGCATAAAAATTAATTAAAACGTTTAAATTTTTTATTTGCAGTTTAAGTTTAAATTTTTGGTTTGCCGGAGTGAAGTTGTAAAATTTTATTAGCCTAAGTGAACGACTGGCAAAACAAGGAAGGAAGCTGTTAAGCTGAGCGGACTGCATACATTTTAAAACCAAACTTCAATTACTTTCGTTTATGAATTTATGACCACAATTTCTGCCAGATTGTGGGTTTAGTTGAATTGTTAGCATTGCAACTCCTTTTATTAATCGCATTTCACACAAAAACTTTAATTTTTATTATTTGCTAATTTTAAATAATTTTAATAGTCAAAAGCGGTTTGCACATGGTTCAACAGGAAGTTCAAAAACCGCTGCATTTTAGTATTTTTAGATTGTTTTTAAAAATTTCCTTAGTTAATTATATATTTATTTTGCATATGATGTAATGAAAGGATCTGGTTTGTAAGTTACATATTTTTTAAGTTCATAAAGATCCCATTAATATGCATTTGTGTCACCAAATCTTTTAACTTTGACAGTCTTTCATCGAGCCTAACTTTAAGTAAATGTAAATGGCTTCAAAATTTATAATATTTTTATAATCATAATATTTTTTCATATAACCTAGTTAAAACTGAAAAGAAAAACACCGCTCCAGATTATTAGCTTAATAATAAAATCTTAATTTAAAACAAAAAATAATACTCCACAGAGAACGTGTATACCTCATTTGTTGGTAAATTATCCTGCCTACAATGTCTTTTCAAAAAAATTGTAAGCTGTCACAAAATTATTTTAACAAAATACAAATTAACAATTAAATTAAAAAAAATAGAAAATAAATAAAAACTTTATATAGTCGATAATAAACATATAGTATATTTAAACGTATGTATTATTGTATGTTCTATATTTATTATGTTGAGGCTAGTTGAGTCAGTGCACTTGAGCACTTTTGCTCTCTATTATTAGCGAGGTTTCTTCTTAACCCCTCTCTATGCCTTGACTGGATTATTGTTTATCACTTCCTTAGTCTTAGTTTTTTCATTATTGATTTTTATTTTCCATTTCTGAAAATACTGCAGAATGAGGTTTATATGCTTTTGAAGTGAGTTGGTTATATTGAGAGCGTATTTATTCGAGTATAGTATACACGTTTCGTCAGCATACAACGCCAGAGTCGAAGAACCTAACATTAGGATATTAGATGTATAATAACAACAATAGATGTTGTTGATATCATTAATGGTTAATAACTCTATTTTCGTTCGAACATTGCTATTAATCTTGTTTTCTTCTTATTTTAAAGTGTCATACGTTCTTAAAGTGTCAGATTATACATTTATCCATATTTGGAACAAATCAATTGTTTCAACTCTTCGGGTCGTATATGAGCTAAAATAAATTGTATCATAATGTCAGCATATGAAAATATTATTTAATAATATTCCATTCATGAGATTTAGGTTGATAGTTTCAGTTTCATATATTAGGTTGTCATTTGAACATAATGGCTGCCGGTTGTCATAGCAGGGAATTCAGCCGAGAATTATGTTGTATTCTTCAAAAGAAAATTTGTTATTGGTTTGATTCCATATTATATATGACAAATATCAATATAGAATATATGATACCATATTATATATGACCAATAGCAATATAGAATATATGATACCATATTATATATGACCAATAGCAATATAGAATATATGATTCCATATTATATATGATCAATATCAATATAGAATATATGATTCCGTATTATATATGACCAATATCAATATAGAATATATGATTCCATATTTCTATGACCGCCTTCTCATAATTATCTTGTCTTTAAACACATGTAAAAGTGCTAGCCAGGAAATACTTGACCAAAGACCGAATTTCGTAAACTTTATACGCTCTTTCAACAATTTATAGAAGAATGGTGTATGCGAACTTTCCCCGCATAAGCGGACTTGTGACAACGACACCAGCCGGTGCCCCAGATAAACTTCGAGAGAAACAGTGGATCGTGAATTGAAGAATATGAGTTATAAATAAAATGATATTGTTACCTCTTCCCATAATTAAGTTAAATCAGAGGCTTTATGTTCCAACAAGGAGGAGAATTAATCTACAAACATGCATATATATACCTTTGAGATTGTATTTAGTATGATGTCTGCACATTTGAAATTACTAAGAAGAGTAAAGAATAACGAAACATCTGTAAAATTAATTTCTGTATGTTTAGGGGTCCCAACTCGATATTATCACGAAGCATGAAATTTTTCTTTTTAAATACTTCCTGACGTTGACCATCCAAAATTGTGACAATATTAAACTTACTAATAAACTTAATTGAATATATGATTAAATAGAATTTGGTTTGTACAAAAACAAAATTTACCTCAAAGTTCCCAAAAAAAATGTTAAATTAAAACCAGTTTTTTTTCAACTTTTGATTAAGCAGAATAGATTAGGTTTAAGCGGAAGTTTGTGACAGACTCCACGTAGATGGATTATGGGTCCGTTGAGTAACTGGATGACTCTTATTTTAAATCATTTCCACTTCTAGCAATATTTTCTAGAGGGATTCTATGATACGTGTATGCTGACTCAAGAGCTATTGAAGCAAGTAGATAAAAATATTTTATATTTGAATTACTTTGCAAAATCCAATCCGTTTTTATAGCAACAATTTGAACTATTATTTCCAGCAATCTCAATTTTGTGTGCATTAATATGATTATGTATTTCCTAAGCCATTACTTTCATGTTGTCACAGTTGGTATCCAATCCTCGAACAGAAGAGTAGAGATGATTTGTAACACTTCGGCCTTAAGTACATTGTAAACTTTAACCTACGTAGTATACAACTATTTTAATAGCTACTTGATCTATTAACCATTCTGTAATATGTACTTACGGTATGAACACGGCTTTTAAATTAATTAATTTAAATTTCTTTGATGTTCACTTTTATATTTTAATTATTATACGTATTTTGGGTTTTTCCTCTCAAGCTTAAGCAATACTTAAGTATTGTAGTTCAATTACTTTTCGTAGATAAATTTTAATAGCATTTGAAATTACCTTTCCATTGGGACAGATGTGTGTAGTCGTAATGTAAGTCATTTTATCTCACATTTTAAGCGTGTCTATTTTAATGGAAATATTGGCATGTGAGTACCGCTTTCAGCATTGGTTTACTTACTCGTATTTACGAAATGTGCCTACGAAATAGTTGAGGTAAAATAATCGTAACTGTTTTAATCTTGTGTTGCATGTCGGAGCTGTTGCACTCGCAGTGACAACAGTCACTGCAGTCACTGCAACCGCAGATTGGTATGCTGAGCATGCGTAAAGATTACGCAATCTGTAACGACTCATGTACAGATACAGTCAGCCGTGCTTATTAGGAAACAAACCAGGCCAATGGTTAAATAATCTCCTAATTCAAGCTACGTACAGAATTTTTACAGCTAATAATTTTCTATGGTTTTTACTTAATACAAAATTGAACAATAATGAGGCAAGTCGATGTACATAAGTGGGCACTTCATCATACATAAAGGCCTCGCGCCTAATGAAAAACTCATTATGCAATAATTGGAAAAGAGTTTGTTAATTTAAAAATTATTGAATGTGATTACTGCAAATTATGACTACAATAGGCCCTTTTGTACACTTTCACTGTCATTACCAAAACCAACCCAGAAATAATTTGTTTATTTTTATTACCAGGCAGACCAAAAGAGTATTAACTTTCTTTTATGAGCAACTAAAACGCGATATTAAGAAAATTAAGTTATTTCGGAAGCAATTTTCGTATAGTTTGTTATTGTGTGATGCCTTAAACCCAAAAATTAAAGATAGGAAACTGCTTAATGACAAATTCCAAATGGCGTTTAAAATCAATTTGATACGCAACCCAGAGCACAAAATTTTTGGTCAGTGGGTCGGTCATAGGCAGTTAAACATTCGAAATCGTTATTAAGCCAAGTGACTTAAAACCTTAATTAAATTCTCAGATTTGAAATATAAAAATTAATTACTTTTGCATTCTAACACATTACCTGTGCGATCCGTGCTTAACCTTTATTGTGAAGGCATACCTTATTGCCTAGAAAAATGAAATTGAGTACAAATAAACATATTTACCTCTATTTACTGAACGACCTTCACTTATTTGCCTTTTAACTGTCAGCGAAGCATTTTTCCACATAATTTTCACATTTTCCCACCTGAACTAAGACGATTATTCCAGTCCGTCGTCTCTACTATGGAAACGATGAGATGAGATACATGCAATGCAAATGCGGAAAACATTTCGAACGAAAATTACGGCAACTAAATGAGCTTGAATACATTAGCGCCAATGTATGCGCTGCGCATGCTTTGTTTCACGCGGAGATTAAAACGGTCGTTCGTGTCACTGGGATCGAATCTATTTTAATGGCGGAGTAGAAAATTCCCATACCTCAAGGCGTCAGAATAATTAAACAATGCCGCATTAATAAAAAGAATTTTTCAATTGTTGTTTAGTTCAAAACATACTTCAGATTCTATTTTTTTCCTCTTCTCCTCTTGTGGAGGAAGTTACTCACTCAAGCGAAAAACAAGCTCCAATTTGATTAATTAAGTTGTTTAAAATAATAATATCAGAATAAAAACATAAAATAGAGCAAATATTTCTACAATTTTACTTTCAATTCTCCAACCATCCAAGGTCGTTTGGTCAAAAAACACCAAAAGAACCAGAAAATTAATTTGATTTAGTTGACTCCAAAAAAACAGACCAAAAATGATTAGGCATTTTTATGGAATCTTTCAGATATGGTTGGTCTGCATTCAAATTATTTACATGCGAATTTGAGAAATCTAGTTCTATTACACCTAAACTATCTAAAATAATTTATCTAATAAAATATATCATTAAAAGTAATAAAAAATGTTATTTATTTCGTTTTCACATTTTAAAGATAATTTATTTTACACTAAATTAGTTATATATACTCGTACTTATAATCTGTAGTATCAACCAAATGGTTTCAGTAGTAATGATAACATGTTTAAATAACTTTTAATTAAAAATTAAATCAATTAACTACAATTTTAAACTTAAATACGGAGTTATCCATTTAATGGTTCCAATTGTAAAAGTTAACAAAACGCGCATCTGATTAGGATTTCAATCAAATTTTCATGACAATATATTACCTCATCATTGGGTATAAAATATAATATTATACACGTCCCTCATAAGATAACTTATAGTATTCAATAATTTTGAGATAGCATTCAATGAGTTGTCGGCACATATCTTAACTGGTCTTCATTTCAAAAGTGTAGAAATATCCGCCTACAGTCTTTTGTAAAATCTCATGATAAAATCTAGTGCTGACAAATCGCTCGTTCTGATATATTTAATTTCTTTATTTTCATTTGTACATATTTCAAACAATATTATTTGCAATTATTTGAACCATGAAGAATATAAGACTTAAGTAGAAAAGCTAGTCTTTCCCTTTTTCTAACATATATATAATAAACATAAAACGGATTGCAATATATTTTAACACTAAATTGACTTCAACTTGGTATAGATAAACATTTTGCCATAATATTCTCTAACAATGAAGACATGTTGGACCAGATATTGCAAATAAATAAAATCCAATCAAGTTTAAAACTGACTTAAATCTGTTTAAGAAATTGGGTTTACTTCAATATACGTACTATCAAAAGAGTACCCAGAACTTAAAAACACAAATGATTGAATTATTCAACAAAATATAGTTTGTCACCTTAAAACTGGACTCCATTCAAAACTACATTCAAAACATTTCCGGGATGACCTTTGGTGCCTCGTAATAAATTTTGTTTTATTGCTGCGATTAAATTAGAATGCTTTTCACAGAGAACTAATATTCAGATAGAGAAAACTCACATCGATCTCATCAAACCTTCTCAAAACGTTAGTTGATCAATAATATATTTGTTTAGTTCTTAACCTTAAATTCAATCAAAACAGCTGCTCTATACGATGGTGCTTTCCGAGATAGTATTCAGTTCACTCAAACCAATTTTTTTTATGGCTGTGAAGAAATAAAAATGCTTTTTCCATAGTAGTTATATTAATTTCAAGAACAGAAAAAACTCACAAATTTATGGTGTTTCTTGAGAAAGCTCTACCTTTATACAGTGATGCATAATTACTGTGACATATTCTTTCTGACTTCTTTTGACAAATTAATACATACCTCAAAACACACATATAATATTCCTTATCGACCATAAGAATGAATTAGATAATGAAATTAAAACAACGTCCTACTATATGTGAGAAATATAAAATGTATTTAGTTACATACACCTATTATACGAGGACTACACCTTTTTTATATACAATCTTAATTTTCTAGGGAGATTTCGAAAAGTAGTGAACTACAGCAACAAAAATTATTTTTATATTATTTGAACTTTTGGCTGACCATACAGCTATTTCGAGTATTGCCAAATACCTATCATCAATGGTCTAGGAATTATTTCTTGTTCTTAATTTTCTTTAATGATTACCAGTTCAATTAAAAAATGACAAACAAAATAATTAAAATAAAAACTAAAATATAGACAATGTTCCGATAGTCCCCCAGATATAATACCAAAAAAATGGCTGTACAGTAGAATAACTAATTTGTTGTCCAAAAGCTGTCAAATGTAAGCCATGGTCATACGTTAGGTTAGATTAAAGTGGCAACGTTATGCTCAAAGCCCTTTTAAGCACAAATGATGACTAGTTTTAGTACCACAGAATGGCTAAGTAAGAGGATAAGTAATTAAGTTTTAATTTAACACAACATTTTTCAATAAAAACCTTAACAAGGAAAGTAAACAAAAGCAATTCAAATCACCTGACAGCTTCAGCCCCCAATCCAGTAAATTATAGTTGTGTTGGTATTAAGATGATATCTGGTGAATGATAGGATGTAATTATTATCCCAACATTTTTGTAGTATCCAAACTATTTTCAAAGAGATCAAAGAGAAAGATCCAAGTAAATATATGTAGGTACAATCAAGGGATTAAATACTTAACACAATAGTCTGACAGTGACAAGGTTATAGAATAAATTTATTTGCTCATAATGTTAATTTAAAATTTCTTTAACAATTTAATTATTTAATATTTGATATTACTATAATAAAATTTTATAACAATATATAAAAATCCTTTATTCTGAAAATAAACTTTGTTTTGTACTTTTTTTAAAGCTGGAAAATACCAAGGGGTGTGGAAAAACCCATCTTGGAACCTTATTTGAGATATATTCGAATATTTATTCAATTGTAATTACTATGTTTATTCATAGTTTAAAGTGCGTTCCATATTGTTGTAAATATTTTTTTGGTACTTCACTTAAAAATGGAATTCATGTATCGTTTTATATATGTAAAAAATTTGAAATACTTTGCATTATTTAATTAAAAATGTATTATGTAGTTTCAAGGTGTGTTCGACAAAAAAAAAATTAATCCATCAAAATACTACGTCATTCTGTTGTATTTTTATTTCAAATTATCAATAGGATACATAATTTATAAAAATAAGACACCATTTCAAATGCAATACATATCTTCAAGACATATTTTATTAATTATTTACAGATGTGGTAATTAAGTATATATTAATATGTTAGAACTGCGGATATTCAAAGTTGACATTTGAAGTTTGATGATTCGGGAGATTTCGGTTTGTGGAAGATTGCATATAAACAATTCAAATAATGAATAAAATACGGATTTAGTTGTTTTCATCTAAATAGTATTTCTGTGATGCCCAATGAGATCCTAACAACTAATTCAACCACTAACTTGATCTTTCGAAATTGATTGATAAATTTCGTTTAAATTTCGATATCAGTTTGTAAGAATTCTTCGTTGTCTTCAAAAAGGGCTTTCTCAACTGGATATACATATAAATTGGTAAATTGGTTTCATATTACCACAAATGGTTTGGTTTTGCTATTCAGTTAGCGTGGCTTTAAAAGACAAAAGCATATGTAACAGATTTCCAAATATTTCTTGATACATGAATACCGTAAGATATTATATTCAGTTAATAAAGTTTATTGAACTTGTAATAGAACGTCGTGAAATTTGTTGACTAAAAATTAATTGTCAAAGCTCTACAAGTTCTCATATGATCAGTTATGAAAGTTCATCACATAGAACATTATGGGCCCTAAAATTAAATGATATTACATTACCAGCAGGTGCAACGTGGATGAAAAAATTCTGATATTGACAACATCACTTATAGTCTACCAAGATTGCTATATTTTTGATTAGAGAACAAGAGAAGATAACATAACAAATAGCTCGATTCACAACACAACCTAATTCGAACATGTGTGGATATGCCAATCTTTTAAACTCCTTTTAAAATATATACCTATTACATTGCTAAATAAATTATGGAAAAGTTTCAAAATAATATTTTCAATAATTAAAAAATAAATAATAGAAAATCTTTTCAAGCAGTACGTTGACCTTATCTTTAATTTAAAAAATCAGCAAGCTTCAAAGTGGTATTAGTACTACGAAGAGATGTGATTTTTATAATTTGCATACATTTGAGCTGATCGAACTCGAAGACGTGACCGATTGTGATCGGAAATCCTACTGAAATACTGTAACGAAATTTCTTCAAGTTGGTCATAAAATGTATGAGGAAGAATTTCACTTTCAATGACTTAAATCGAAACAATTCAGATGATGCCTCAAACGTGCCGCTGAAGAAACGACTGATCTATATAAGAGAAACGACAATGATCGCGATTTAAGTACATATCTTAATGAACCAAATTAAATTATAAAAATCAAAATAATTGTGGCAAAAACCTGATGCAGCAGCACGTTTTCGCATTACCACTTCATCCATCGCTGAAACTCCGCGCATTTCCGTTCGATGATCTTTGCAGATCAGTGGCAATGCAAAACTTGATAAATAAATAAAAAATAATAATATTTGAATTTGAATTTATAAATAAAAAGATTTTATTTTTTGCATCTACAGCGTTAAAGCTTTTTGTTATTGCACTTGCGGCAGGTGAGAAATATTGTAATTTGCATGACGAGTCTTAACGCTTTAATAGCCACTGTTTTAGATGAAGTTCAACTGTTGATGCTCTCGAGATGCAACATATGCATTCATTGAGCTTGCACATCTTAGACTGATTTTGACAGTGTGTACTACCAAAAATATATTATTTATATTTTATATTGGCACTTTTGAAATTAAAACATAGAGTTTTTTCCTCAAAATCCTTGTTCTGTTTATTTAATAATTATTATCTATGAAGACGTTAACTTCATTCATTGAAAATGAAAAGTTTTTCAAGTTCAAGAAGGAAATTTTAATTACTTAATTTGTCATAAAGACGTGATAGTGTTTTATACTTTAACATTAAAAATTATGTGCAAATTTTAAAAATACATAAATATTTATTTTTTTTATTTTTTTTTGTTGAAAGAAAAGTTATGTTTAGCAATTGCCGCATTTAGTAAAAAGGTCATAAGCTATAACTGCTGTTATCTCATAAAATCTATTAAAATTTTATTTCCCTTTCACGATGTACAGATAATGCTGTTTATTTTAATTATTTCGTGTTTTATTTAAAAAAACAATGTTTTTTCTTACTGTTTTTTAAATTCACTAAGTTAGTTAAAAAAACAATATAATAAATATTACATTTGTTGTATTTTAATTTTTGATGCAATGAACTTAAATTTGATAACTAAAGAAACAAAAAAGAATTCCCTTCAAATTTAAATATTTAGTGAACATAGTCAATGTACTATATAAAGTTAAGTTAGCTTCTATAATTTTGTTCCTTATATATGATCCGATTGTTCCTTACATATGATCCGATAACAAACTTCTGCGATAGTAAAAACAATACAAATTCTTTTTAAAGATACTTTTCATTATATGTTTTTCCATATAAGTTAATCAAGTGAACTTTATTTCAGTATATAAAAATATTATTGCAACGAACCTGGACAGCCGCTTTGCTACCCTAGCAAACACACGACTGAAAAATGCTGAACTGAAAAGGGAATTGTACTCTTTGAAATAACTAAGAGTTCATATCTCTTAGACCAGTAATTATAGGTCCAAATACATACTAAAATATGATTTGTAAAATGAAATTTAGCCGATATAGTCAGCAGTTTTCTAATATTAAATGATAATATAATATATATTTGACGATCCTTTCTTTTTGCTACAAGAAAGGACCGTCTCTTATTCGATCTTAAAAATAAGTTCAAATCAATACAATGAACCCCACCACTTTATTTAGAGTTATGATTTATAATAAGTTTGACTGGATGCTTCAATGAATACAATTTTTTTTCGTGGGTCTTATCGTACTTAATATGCAAGTATATGCTTCGATAAAAATTATTTATTTATAGACGTTATCAGACTTAGTGTGTAGGTATATTTGGTTTGCAAAATTAAATATATAGATGGCACTGGCTACCTAAAATAAAAGTAGTTTTCAGAACAACGAACGTGTTTATCATCTTATATCTTATCACAGTTTTAGTGCAAACAAGGATAGTTAAACTAATTGGGCACAAAGCCAACAAAAAATGAATCATTAACTAAGTCACCAGATAATATGTGGCTTAACTGTGAGTTGACTGGGATAAATAAAATAACTGACCGAACTGACTAATATACATTCCGTGTTTTATGCCATCAGCCACTGTGGTCACCGTGTTCACTGATACTGCCAATATACCGCAAAACCATTTAAGGGCAGCGTGAGATAACTTCACTGGCTGTTTGAAGGCCATAATTCATACTAAAGGTAGCCATATTGGACCAAACTAAATTTATTTAAAAATTTGAAATTTTTCTCACATATTTTTATATATCTTTCATTAAATTAAACAAAAATAAACAATAGAGAGTTATACTTTGTTGCAATTTTTATTAGCTACCTTGTATATACTATGTTTAAACTCATATGTGTTACTCATATGATTATTAAAGAAGATCTAAATCAACCACATTCATTTCAATATTTACTAAAATCAACGTAAATATTCAAGCCTACCAAATTTAACAGATTCCATATCAATATTGCAGAATAAGAAATGAAACAAAGGAACAATGATGTAAACAAATCATAGACAAATATCGATATTTTGGGTACCGGGATATACTGACATACGCGGAAACGAATACGCGGACAAAGTAGCCAGGAAAGCATCAGCCACACCGAAGATAGCGCCGGAGCCTTTTTGATGACTAGGACATTGCTCCTTTCTCTCATAAAAATAAAGGAGAACCAGAATAAAAAGGATTACTGAGATAATACACAAGGATTAACACAATCCAAAACACTTATTGTTACCTATAATAATAAAAGATACAAGATAATACCTATCAAAACAAAAACTTAGAATTATCACAGGAATTCTAACAAGGCACTATACAAGACTAGGTATACTTAAAGATGCAAACTGTAGATTCTGTGAAGATAATGAGGGGTCGGCCACACATGTGCTGTTAGAATGCCCTGCGCTAATGCACATATGGAATAGGCTCCTGGAAATGTATATTCTTACGAAAGAGGCAATAAAACTCTGTAAAGTAGATTCTATAGTACTTTTTATTGGCCCTAAGCCCAGAAGGGGCACAATAAACCCGATGGTCACAGTACACATTCCCTAACAATAATAATATTTAGCGTCATGTAAGGCGTAATATTATCATTATATTAGATCTGATTAAGAAGTAGAAAAATAGAAAACTACTTAACTAATTTATCCAATATATACATAAGTTTAGATATTGTGTCAAGCTGCTTTATTCAGCTGGTAAAAAATTAAAAATTTTATTTTATCTTATTGAGTTATGAATGTTATTAAGTCATTATTATTTATAGTTGTTAATATAATTAAATTATTATTATTTATAGTTATTAATGTTATTAAAAAAGTAATTCATGGATTTAATTATTAGTTTGTTATTGATGCACAACACTTCTCATCAAACTTGGAATAAAGCAGTTAATATCTTTAAGATGCTATTAAGGAATGAGCAAATCGCTTCAAATAAAATAAAATAATTTTGAAATATTTCACATTCCAGTTACGTTCACTTGTCCTTCGTTACTTTGGTTTCTAGTTAAAACAATGATCTCAGATGTCAGATGGCTTCTTCTTAGTCAGTATTCGCTGTATATAAACAAATAATTCATATTTTAATCTAATTACAAAATAGAATGATTAACATTAAAGCAATTTTAATGATTTTTATCACCGACCAAATTGCGTTTAATATTAAAATTAATATTTAATTAAAAGACCTTAATTCGTCAAAACAAAAACACAATAAATTAACAGAATAAAAACAATAAAAAATATTCTTAAATTATGCAATTCCCATATACCTACTATAATGTAATCTCAGTTTAAAAAACATTTTCTTGAACAAAAAGTATTTCTGTTTCAGTGATTAACATAATTTCCATGATCTAGTAAAAATCTCGTCAAACTGTGCGCAATTTAAATATTTATGATGTGAACTGCTTCCTCTCAGAGACCCAACTTCGAACGTTTCCATTAACTGCAAAAAGGTTAAGTAAAATGTAACGCAAAAATATGCAATTTAATAAAAAATATAATATCTCAAAAAGTTTCACATTAAAATTCTTTGGCTTTAAGAGCCGAAATAATAGTTAACAATTGAAAAAGAAATAGAAACCTTCAAACTTTTGTGATTCATTTTTGTGAAGTTTTCTAATTGTCCACCATGAAAAATTTCGCAATTGCAATTAAATAGAGTTTTGCAATAGATTTGGCAGGCACATCAAATCATATTTTTCGAAATAATCTAGGTCAGTGCGAATAAAAGACTCTTTTCAATGGTTTTAATGGTATTCCAATCAATTCAAGTCACAGATACTGTAATTTGAAAAATTTCAATAAATCAATTAAAATTAAACCCACAAAAGCCCTGCGCCGCACCGCGCTCATTCCATTGGTAAATATATGTATTTATTTTTGAAAACGCTGAATTCAATACCGCACTTAAAATATTAATTTTAAGGTAAAAATATAAACTAAAGTTAAAAAATATTAAAAAAAATTTAAAGGTATTTTTGTAAAATTTTTTGGTTTTTTTTTTTTTGTGAATAGCAGCAATCAACGAACTTGAAAATGAACTTCATTATTTCTTTGCTCGCGAAGTGTTTACTTGGCATTTTCACGCATTTAATTAGATTTTATTTTTAGAAAAATTATTTTTCAATAATTAATAAATACATAATCAATAAAGAACTGAATAACTTGTAATCATTGTTTTTAATCTAATCGTAAATATTATTATTATGTTGAAGCTATTTGAGCCAGTGCACTTAAGCACTTTTACTCTTTCTTAACTGGAGGTATTCTTGAAACCCCTCTCTACGCCTTGGCTGGATTATTGTTTATCACTTCATCAGACTAAGCAATAATTGACCTCAGATCTGCATACCCTCCCGAGGAGCCTGTAACCATTTTGAGATTTGATAACGTTCTAATATAACACGCGCTGACTCTGAGCTTTGAATTTGACGGGGCACGAGTTCGATTCCTGGTACTTGCAGTCTCAAAAATAAAATTATTTACGAATAATTAAATACAAGAATTATTTCCAAACCCACTGATGATGGGTATTTGGCAATACTCGAAACAGCTGTATGGTCAGCCGAAAATTCAATGAACAAAAATAATATAAAAAAGAGTTTTAATTATTGAAGTTCACTACTTTTCGAAAATCTCTTTATTAATTAAAAAAAATAAAAAATATTTATTTTACTACTGTACATTTCCCTACCTCTCTATTTTCTATTAAAAATAGAAAAACCTAATTCTATATAATTTTCTATATTTATATTTATTTTTTATATATATTTTTTCTAATATTAAGAATTTAGTTTCTTTCGTCAAAACGGACGTTAAGACTTAATTTAATGTATAAAAAATTTAATATAGTTGCTAGTTAACTAAGTAGTTAACTGATTTTACTATAATTTTCTATTGTAAAGACTAAACTACTTTTGTTATACGCCACTCTTCGATTAGATTGTAATTAGTACTAAGATAATTATTAGTATAAGATATTTAGTAAGTACTGTTTATGAAAGCATGTGTTACATTGCGAAGTATTTTTTTAAGTATTTTTATTAAAATAAAAACCAGTTCGAATTAAACCTTAAAAAGAATTTATTCTATTTTTCAATTACACATAAATGGCTACATTAACTGCATACGCCTTCTGTTGACTGTCGAGTAGTAACAGTTCTTTCTGACTACGAACTTTAGATTAATCGTACAATTAAATTTTAATTATTACTGGATAATTAAAGTGAATAAAGTATTAGAAGAAAATTCGTTATGGTAACGATATGAACAATGCTATTATTTATGTCATATAAACTTTAATTACTGCACTCCCCCTTTTCATCTGATAAAGATTTCATCTGACAGCTAAGAACATCTAAGAAAAATAACTATCACAATACCACGAGGAAAGTATTGTATTCATTTTTATTCTATCAGACAAATCAAATACGCCAATTACTAGATAGATTGATAATTACCTGACTTTGAAACAGATGGCAATAGATGGAAAAAATTGATTATCGTTCAGTAATAAAATTCCTCCATTTGAAAGGAATGAACAATGATGCAATCAAATTGGATATAGATTCTGTTTACGGCAACCTTGCACCAATAAAATTAACAATTATTAATTAACAACCATAAGTGGTTACTCTTTGGTGAAGAGCCTCCGGGTTATCCAAAAGAGGTTACAACTGAAAAAAACATTGATATAAACCACGATATTATGTTGGATATTTCAAAAATTAAATTATGTGAAATAACAGAGATTACAAGCATATCATATAAACGTGTATCGAATATTTAATATAAATATTTAGTTCTGAAAAAGCTGAAAATATTGGTGCCGCATTTGCTCACTAATGATCAAAAACGACAACCACTTCATCATTCAAAAATTGTTTGCAATTTTACATGCACAATTTAGCGGACTGCGAACATCGATTAGTGACAATTGTTGAAACATAAATCCATTTCTTCACACCCAGGAAAACAAGCAAGAGAATGGGTAGAATCCGGGGGTAGTACTCCGAAACGACTACGAACTCAACATTCGGTTGAAAGAGTTTAGACATCCGTATTTTGGGACTCAAGTGAAAAAATTTTCATAGACTATTTGGAAAAAGGAAAAACAATAACATCAGACTACCATTGCATCGATTGGATCGATTGAATGAGGAAATCCAGAAACACCGCACAGAAAAAAATTATATTTTTGTAGGATAACGCACTCGCTCACACGTCAATGAAAACCATGGCAAAATTAAATGAATTACGGTACAAATCACTTCATCACCCACCGTATTCTCCAAATTTGGCTCACAGTGACTACAATCTGTTTCCAAACTGCTTCCAGGACTTGATAAATCGTACTTATTTAAAGGTATCCATATGTTGAAAGATAAATGGATTCGGTGTGTCGAGCTAAGAAAGACTATATTAAAGCAGAAAAAATAATTTTCCAAAAAAAAAAGCGCTTTTATTAGTTAGACCGGATATTTATCAATCCATTGGACAGTATATTGGACAGTGAATGACAAGAAAGATAAAATTAGTTACAATCAGTTCCTATTTGATTGTAAGTTGCTCATCTCGTACGTGTGCTTTGAAAAAGTATGCATCCTATACCATGCTTGACCTGCTATTTTAAAATTGTGTTCATTATTTATACTATTATATTATCATTAACTAATTTAAAACCTAGTATCAGATAGAATAACTGTAACTGTTATAGGGAACTGTAGGCCACTTTTAGACAACCTAGTATCAAATAGAATACCTGTAACTGTTATAAAAACTGTAGGCCACTTTAGGCCATTTAGCCAATGCTTTGGTTCTACAGTTGTCAGGTATGTTTTCTAAAACTCAATAATAATACATTGCCCACCAATGTATTTATCGATTTGTCGCTATTGAAATTTTAGTTGAATGATTAAGCAAATGATCACTTTTATGTGAACAATCCTTAAATTTTGGATGTTTAAAATAGGCACCTAAGTGTCCACAAGTAATCGAATATTAATAAAAAAAAAGAACCAGTACTGTAGGAGGACCTGGAAAAATAGTTCTCTCTTATTTTTAAAAAGCATATTAAATATTGTTTTTTTTTCGATAATAAATGAATATAGAAAAACTGCTTTTTAAATTTACTAATAAAGTTTGATAAATAAACCACAAGTTTAACAGATTAGATAGATGGGGACATTAAGAATATTTACATATTTTATGTAGAACGAGTTGATGGAGTAAACTGAGAAGGTTTGTTACTTAGAAAAAGCAATTTCTACCCACAATGAAATCGGTTTGTTTCGTAAATCGGCTAAGTGAACTGTGGCACATAAAAATCATGGCTATTTTGACTTCATTGTAGACTTTGTTTTGTTTTAATTAAAATCTAAAACGGGTAACCACTAATAGTAGCATATAAACACTTCAAAGTCAGGCCAACTATAAAGACTACACAAATTACGATCAACCACAAATTGCTGGCCAAAACCGAAATCCCAAGTAAATGCTGAATGTATGTTGTGTACGAGTATGTAGCGCAGTACAAATGTAGAATTCGGTCTGTTTTAGTATCTTTAGTTCATTCATGTGATTTCAATTGTTCGCTTTGATTTGTGTTAACAGCAACTCTGTCCGAATGTGCCATTGTAGCTGCTTCCATTTCAGTTACTGTAGCTTTGGATTCGAGCCCACTGTCAATCGGAGTCACAACAGCTGCCACTGCAAGCGACTAGCTGTAGATCCAAGCCAAAAGCTTTGACTACATGAACAGCAACACAAGCGCAACTTTAGTCAGCACAGCGACTCAAGCCACTCTTAGTTCAGTTGCCGAGGCTCAAGACGGTTTTCATTTCTTCAGTTTGTTACCGAAACACAAGCGATGCAGACGCACTGAAACGGAAGCAGCAAGATTTCGAGATACAAATAAAAATAGTTGTCAATTTCATTTGTGATCCGTTGAATTTCAAATCGAAAAAGTTGACTTTTGTCGAATTCTGTACGAAAAGAGACTATGCTTGGAAGGCAGAAATATATAAAAGATTTCGATTTCGATTTTCGATTGCAATAAAAACTTCTTAAATAGAAATTAAATTTAACGAGAAAAACCTGTAGAAAAGCATAGCAAAATTTGCAAAGGAAAATTTAGTGAAAAAGATAAGAAATTAGAAATCTCATGGATTGCAATAAGTGATTTAATATTTCGTGTTTGCTTTATTTGATTGAGTTTTCCCAATGTGTATCAAACTCTCGTCTACGTACGTGATGTGGTGAAAATTTTGCTTTTAGCTTTTCACATGCACAAAGCGTTTAATTAAATCACAAAGCGTTAAAAAATTGCAGTGTTTTAAGAGTGATTAACTAATTTTTAAACTTATTTTAAATTTAGTTTATTTTTTGTTTTTGCAATTTTTGATATATCACACAGGTGAAAAAACTGTGAACTTTCTACAAAATCAAACCAAAAACAAACAAAAACGCTAACAACAGGAGATTAAGCCTAACTCAAAAAGGATATATATCTCTGGTAAGTGAAAAACAGGATATACAAGTATATTAAATTAAAATATAATTGAATTATTGAAATTTATATATATACGAGTATTACACTACATATTTATTATTCCGAAGTTTTTTTGTTTGTATATCTTCAAGTTTTATTTAATAAAATAATAATAATGTGTGTTAATAGCTAACATATATAATTTAAAAATTCAGAAAAATTTCCTCTTCAATTAGGACAATAATACAATCTATAAATTAAATTTGGAAATAAAATTAATCGTTAAAGGAAATATTTAAAACTATAAACTATTTATTAATTTATGTTAATAAATATACATATAAATTTTTTGAACAATATATTAATAAGTATAATTTTTTTGATTATATTATATACATATAAATCGTTTTATTTAATTAATCCTATATATTTATAATATAATTTTTATATATTATATATTTTTTATATAATACTAAATATTATTTTCTAAATATTATAAATAAAATATTATTTTATTAATATTATTTTTATGAAGTTCATTATATTATTTATGTGTTTCTTAGAAAGATTGGTGTGGTCTTATTGTTGGGGTACAAATAAAATTAAATTTTATTTTAAAACATGGTTTAATGATTTTTGTCAGCATCTTTTGGAGTATCTTAAAAATTTTATTTGTGTAATTATTATTATAATATTAATAACGATTTAATAAATCAACATTTTACTTAATTTTTCTCATTGTTATAATATATTGTTTATTAAAAAAGAACATTTTAGATCCCCTCGAAGTTATTGACAAAAAGCAATGACAGCTTGGTTAAAAATGATATAACATTTAGTATCTTTTGTATTCTACCAATAAAATAACGTTATTCTAAGACTACCTAAATTAGCTATATATATTATTTAATAAAGTATTAAAGAACTGATAATAATGTGCAAAAATATGTAGTTGTTTTGTTAAAGATACTTCTTTATTCAGATATTTATAGGTATATATACATATCACATTTTCATATTTAAATATAAAATAAATAAGTATAAATAAATTCTGTTTATTTTTATTTAAATTGGATAACTTATATTATATTACATCATATATTAAATAAAATTATTAAAATATTTTATTTATTTATTTTAAAAATAAATGTTATTGAATTTAGTACGAGAATATGATCCGTATCTGTATTTTATATCTATATTATCCTTACAAAATTATTTAGATATTTATTTTCGGTTATAATAGTTTTGTATAATTTAAACAAATATATATTATGTGTAATTATTGTATGCACAGCATAAAATAGAAGTAATGACATTGATTAGTATTTAAAAATAATATTCAAAAGTATATTATCAATACATTTATAAAAAAAATGGAAAATTATATTTAAAAATCTTAATTAGGACTTAGAAATTGATTTATATATTATTTATGTAAATTTATTTAATTTATTTAATTATAAAACAGTTATTTTTCTATATAAAGTTTTTATTTAAAAAAATATATATACAAATATGAAAAGAATTAGATGATTTACTTTTTGGATCATGTTATTTTTGTATTTAATGTGCTATAACGAAAATATTATTAAATTAAAAAAATTTTGACATATTACTGTTCTACAAAGTTTTATCACCAAAAAAAAAAAACCGCAAACTATTTTTATGCTCCAAAAGTTTATTAATGTGCATATCGCATGTTTCTCATATCATTTGAAGCAAAAATGTTAAGTATTATAAGAAATATAGATTATTGTAACAATTACTATTTGTAGTATCTAGGACACATTCAAACTTAAAACTAATCGAAAAACTTTATACTTATAAACAATATTAAAATAAAAAATTATGCTATTAATTTACTTTATAAAATTTGATTACAAATTCAAAGTTTAGTTCGATCTCGCAATTAATTTTTAATCATTAATTAATAATTGAACTCTATGAGTATTTGAGAAAAAAATTTACTAATGGTAATAGCATTGGAAATAAAATGCTATTAATTAATCAAATAGTACTTAAAGTGTCTGAAAGAAGTAGTTGACTTTATCAGTTAAGTTTACATACTATTTAAAGTTTTAGTTTCTTCTAGTTTTTTTTGTAAATTCTTAAGTAGAGATTTAGAAAAACGCAAAAATAAAGTTATTCTTACGTTAATGCTTTTAGAACATAAGAATTTATTATTTGAAGCCTTACATATATTAACTTCATAAGAAAAAATAAACAATTTAATGTAGATATTTACCCTCTCTTAAATTAATTTATCTATGCCAGGCTTAAATCATAGTTAAATGTCGCTAGAGTGAACATAAATATATTTTGAAATATTAAAAATTTATTATATATAAGACATCATTGTGCAAGATATCATATACATTTTTTTTTAATATTTTTATATACATGTTTCTTAAAACTAAAAATTTTCTGAGAATGAGTACAAAGCATAGCCGAAATATTATATATTGAAATAAAAAAAAATAACATAATAAAAGTTTTTATAAAATGTAAACAACAAATCTTTGTTTTTTATTATAATTTAAAAAATTTGTTATTTGTTAATGTTTATGTTTTTATATGGTCTTATATAATAAAATAACACAACTGACCAATTAAGCCATAAAAACTTAAACTTTAAATTCAAAATTTAAAATTGGAAGAAAATATATTTTTATTTAAATAATTGTATAACTTTTTGTTGTCTGGTTTCTACATAATTTAATTAGTGTTGCATATTTAAATAACCAAAAATATATATAAAACAGTAATTCTTATAAACTTTTAAATTTTTTTTAAATAATTTCTTTTCTTTTTGGTAGAAATTTTTATTTATTGAATAAATAAAAATTTCTTCCTTCAACATATTAAAACTTGCTTAATATTTTTTAATTTACTTATAGACTTTTAAGACAAATCGATCCTATCTTATATATAATACTTTCGAAGTAAAGATTAATCTTAGTACATCTTATAAATTAGAAGAAATGAGCCCGTTAAATACCTTATAGGTCACTTTTTCTGTTGACTTACTATGGACTAATAATAATGTTAGTTCTTTCTATATCTTTCGTAAAATGTGTACTTCCGAATAAGGAACTTTTAAAATACTGACATCAAGATTTAAAAACTTATTTATAAGGAATTTTAATCCTTAGAAACCTAAGAAAATGCATCAATTATTGATATTTTTTCGCAACACCATCAATGCTTGGTTATTTGATTACTATGCAAACAATGAAATTTCATCATCTATTTATTTTTAAAACTTTTTAAAACATTTCTTTTACACCCTTAGCCAGAAATTTGTTTCAAGGAAGGGTCATCATATTTATAAGGTGGGGGCTTTAGTCAGACAAGACCTTCCCCAACTACTGTACCCAATGTGTTGGTTTCTAAATAGGGAAATATTTAATTTGCTTTTTCGATACCACATCAATAAAACAGTTTTGAATATATTTTCATTACCTGTACTTTAAATTAATGCACCTAAATAATCTTTATAATAGAACTCTAACATTAGACAATATGTAGTAGTTTTTTTATTAAACATTTATAAATTTAAAACAATAAACGATAAACAATAAACAAAACAATTCATAATTAAATATATAGACTCATTGCTAATCTCGTACTTGACTTATGTTCTTTGAACTCAGTGTTATGACAATTTGTTGTTGCTGTTTCAACAACAAACGCATAAAACACAGCTATATAAATGCAATTAATTCTTATAATTGTTGTTATTAGGTTTTAGTATTATTTTAGTGCATCATGCACATTTTTACTTGGAGTATATACCCAAGCTCATTTTTATGCACCCATTATAAAAAGGCCATTTGTTGTGTCAGCCTTGTTATTGGTGTAGTACTAGGTGCCTAGCATGGCACGGTGGCAGGCCCGGTATGCTCACCGGTTTTGGGGTGGGGTTCTTAACAACTAGTTACCACCGCTGACTTCAAGCAAAAAAAAATGTTTGATTTTATATTAGCTTAGTTTGACAGCTCATATTAGCTTATTGTAATTATTATTAAATTTATTAATAAACAAATATGACCAAGAAACTATTATCAATTTAATATAAATAAATGATATTGATCTTTGCTATTAGATTTATTTTTAATTATTTAAGTTTTTTGACTGGCCACACAATTGTTTCAAATATTGCCAAATACAAAGAGTGACCTTTGGAAACCTAATTTCTTTATAGATTAGTTTTAAACATTTTTATTATTTTAAGCTAAATTTAGAAATTTTAAAGCCAACATTAAAAAGCTACAAAATCTCAAATATCGGTAGCCTAAAATCTATAGGAAATTGTTTCTTTTTTTTTTTGACGTAAATTTGAGATTCTAATACAATAACATATGTAAGTCTTTTTAATTTGTTAAATATCGCTTTAATCTATTACTGTTAAGTGTTGATATCCTTATTATTGCTATAATCATATTGATCTATCGCATTGATTATTTTATGGCTTCAACAAATGAAAGTGTTCATCAGTCATTCTATGACTATTTAGGCTTAAAAATGCTTCATTAACAAACAAAACAAAATGCACATGCATTTAAGATATCATAAAACTAAGTTTTACTTTATTATAATTAATTAAAATTAAAAGGGAAAGTTTCTAAAAATATCATAACAAAATGAATTTAACATAACCAAAAAGGCGCTGTAAACGCATTCGAATAAGAAGATACAAGACTATTTAAATGCCGGTCAACGATTTTAATCGCTCATTATGCTAATATGCGTTACTAAAGTCGAATGTGTATTCGAAAAATTTAAATAAAATTAAAATTAAAAGTAGGAAAAAAAATTTAAACAAATTGTATATAACAAGAAAAAATGCCGTAAAACAAAATTGATAAATTTAGGTTCGGTATTTTAAAAATGTTTATCGTGTTAGCATTTAATCAAATTTAATTAAATATTAAGAAATTAAATGTATTTAATAACTTTTCACTTTCTTTATGTTTATTAGAAAATAACGCCAGAATCATTTTATTAGCAATAAAACAGAAATAAAACTCAATAACACACTGAACGACTTTTACCGCTTTTGCCGTTTTTTTATAGAAAAAAAAATAAAATAAAATAATAATCATTTAATTACCGACTTTAATTATTTTGTTAACATGTCAACAAACAATTTTCTATTAGTAAATATATAAAATATCGGACAATATCAAATGTATGTACCGCAATTTTTTCATTATTAATTTTAATTTCAATTTTCGTTGTGAAGATAAATTACAATTCCAATTTCCCACAATTTAAGCGAAAAAATTATTTACAAGGCAGAGCAAATGCGATTTCATACGTGTGTATTTATAGATAAAAACATTTTATTAAAATATTGTACTTTCTAATAGCAAAATATAGTATATGTGAGTGAGTGTGTAATACGTTTTTCTAAAAAAAGCACGTATTTCTTTAAAAGTTTTACGTTTTTATGTGGACTTTTATTGATGTACGGCGTTTTGTTATGCCAAAGCATAAACTTGCAAAAAATCAAATAAAATAAAAGAAATTAAATAAATTCGTAAATTTAAAAATTCAATAGAAATTAAAAAAAAATCTTTAAATAAAAAGTAAAAAATATTTTTTAAATTACAATTTTTTTTTAATAAAGTAGTCATGACTATTGCGCGTGTTAGTGTATTTCACATTCAACAGAAAGTAGTGTAAATATTGAGGTTTTTGCGGGTTTTGTTGACATTGACCAAGAGCATAAAATACCAACAGTGCAATGAGTTGAAAAATTTGGAAAAACTAATATGAAATTATTTACATTATATATGTAAGCTTATATTTCTAATTATATAGCTATCACAATAATTAGCAAGGTGATTATTAGATTATCGCTTTATTGTAAAAAAAAAACATTTTGCAATTTATCTTGCATGGTCACGTTTCTGATTTCCAATGAAAGTGAAAACTAACGCCAAACACCTACAATTGTTTATGTTTCCTTTTCATTATTATTGTTATTGAGATACATTACGTTATTTGAATATGTCGTTACCAGCACTTTTTATGGCATGGAACGTGCCCGAAAGTATTCGTGCCTTAATTACTGATTTCCAATCCAAAACCCAATCGAAGTTGCTCGAACTTGCATTGCTTGGCATTTTTCTACAATTGTTGAATTGAAATTTATTTCACTAAATAATACTCAAATACTCAAAAGTATTTCCAAAGTCAATATTTCAAAATATATATCAAAAATGTCTGCTTTTCAACCTCCATTAACGCTTATTTATTGCACTAACAATTGCAGGAAAAGTTGATTTGTTTATAGTGTGTAACTCTGCTTAAAGTCAATAAAAATCCGGTTTAACTTTTTATTGAAAGCTATATTTGCATTAATTAACATTTGATTAATGTTATTAAATTACTAACAAATGTGAGTCATAATTGCAAGAATTGCAAGAGGAATTGTAGAATTGAAGCGTTTCTGGCATGCATCGAACAAAAGACTAAAGCAACAAACTTGCTCTAGAAAAAGCGAAGTCAAGTGAGTGCAAAAAAAAAAGTTTTAAGTTTATATATAAATTTATTAAATTATATATAGTTTGTATAATACTTTATACATATTTATGTTTATGTATAATGTATATTAATAGTTGAAATTATTTAATAATATATGTACATATTGTTTATTTTTATGACTAATTCATTTAATGAAAATCTATTATAAATTATTATATATAACATATGTCAAATATTACATATATAATAAATATTGTATATTATATATTACAATATATATTAAATTAATTATTATTTTTATTAAAAATTCATTTTTGACTTCTATAGTTTTACAAATGTCAATAGTCAGCTTTGGAGAACTAACATTCTATATATTTCTTCCGTTTTCTACATTAAATAAAAGAATTAAAAAAATGATTATTATAAATAATAACAATTATGTTTCTTCATGCTTTTTCATGTTCATCATGCTTAAGTGCGTTTCTATTCTTAAATGTGCCATAAATTTAGTAACAAACAAATAAATCAAAACAAAATTTCTCTGTTAAATAAATTTCAAAAAAAATGCTACAATTTATAGATATTCTTTATGAACATAATTATACGTGAATTAAATTTTTTTTTTTGTACAAATAATCATAATGATTTCACTTGCTCGTACTTCTCGGAGAAAAGTAATTTCTTAGAATCAAATTTTCAATTTTATAAATAATAATAGCAGTAACAAAAATACAGTTAGCTTAGTTTTCCTGGCTCACCATAAACTACAAACGCTATGTAGTTTATGTACATGATGTAGAAAGTAATATGTAATATATCTATAATGTCTAATACAGTAGTCTAGAAGTGCTTAAAGCTTCACTGCAAAAATGTTCAAACTTACCATAATGGGATAACTGCAAGCATTTTAAATATGTTTTTGACAATGTTTATGTTTTGGCTATAAACAAAAGAATTCACTTAATTCCTACCTGGTATGCGTATGTCGCTAGTATGCTGTGGATCGTCAAGGAAACAGATATAAATGACCCAGCAGACCGAAAATTACATTAGGGTCATATGTACTATATACAAATAATGAAGAAAAACTCTACGATTTTCGACTCTTAGCAATAAGTAGGGAAAAAATATTAAGAATTTATGTTCTGGGTGGAATATAAATTATATTATTCTCTTTTAATATAACACTGCCTCGAAAAGGCTTATTGACTTCTGCGGAAGTCATGCAAAAATTCTTTATCTGCACAATTGTTAAAGTCACGCTTTTAAGTTAAAGTGATACCATACTTTAGGCATATATATATCATTAGTAGTTATCATAGTGTCTTATTTTGTTGTTAATCTATATCTTTAAGCATTTTAAATATATTAATACAAATTCTTCATATGCATACTACACATTCTCATACACCAGTATATTAGTATCTCATTTTACGAAGCGAAAGGTCTTAGCACCAGTTATTCTATATACACAAAAACTCAAGATATCTTAACAGAACTCATACACAAAAATACTGTAGTTTTTCTCTGATTAGTTTAGTATCTAATTTTGTGTGCCGATTTCTCATTAAACTAACCAGTCAATCAATAACATATCAATAAAAACTCGAAGTATACATATTTGTACATATATATATCTTCATCAATTTTAAGAATCAATAACTGTAAACTCTACTAAAAACCAAGTAATCTGTAAATGTTATATCCTACAATTAACATAATTTCGTTTTGCATATATATAAATAGAGATGTATAATTAAGAATCTTATTTGCTTTTTTTTCTCAATAATTAATTGAAAACTTTTTTTAACACAATTGTGCAACTTTTTTAATTTAAAAACTAATACTAAAACACACAAAAAGTAGTTTCTGATCTCGTTTAAAATTACATTTAACAAAATATTTAACTGAAATCGTGATTATCGTAAAAATCTCGCTTCTGCATTCGCAAGTAACAAATCAGAGAAACCCTGAGGCAAAGCTACTCAGTTAAGTGCACCTACGATGCTCTGTCTAAGGTGTGCAGTTGCACTGCTGCCAACATGCACTGCTCTTTTCCGCACTTGGACCAACTGAGTTGGCCAACTGCTGGAGTTAGAGGTTGGAAGTAGACCAGTCCACATACACAAGAATTTAATGTTTGTACAATTTTTTTAGTACGGCCTCTATTTATAACATTTTCTGAGTCACTTGAATGCTTTAGTTTATTTTATGATTTGCAGTATTTCGCACAATGCAATTTATCTGAGATACTAAATATTTTGTTTAAAAAATTTTCCCACGATTTTCGTTGCGAGGCTTAGCAAAAAACTTTGTCGCTTTAACTTTAATTATGTGTAATAAGCAAACTCTGAGCAAAAATTATATATGCCAGATATATAAATTTTCAGTTTATATCTTTTAAATTTATTAAAGCTGCAAAATATAGCATAATTTGTATATGTTTGTGTATAATTTATATTACCTATATGTGGAAGCTGAGATTATTTCAAAATTTGAGTTGTCAAAAGAAAGGAAATGTGTTGCAAGGATCTACATTTTATTACTTTAACTGCAGTTAGTCAATTTGACTTGATTGATATCATTAAAAATCATTTAACAGTTTAAGATAAAGGTTGTTCATTAATTAATTTAAAAAAAAATGTGAGTTAAAGTTTCAAATCAAAAAACTCTTATGAAAATTTATTAACAGATTTAACATACTATAATCAGATCATTGATGGCTTTTAATAAAATCTTATAAGTAAACATTTTAAGTATTATTTTAAAGTATTTTTTATTCAATTTCTTAAAATATCTTTCCATATAAAATAAAAAATGAACTTTTTTCGATATTAATCATTTTTTTATAAATTTTATTTATTATAAATATAAACTAAGAGTATGTCTTTACTCAAGAAATCCTCAATAGAGTTAATATTGCTTAGAATGTCTTCTGACATAACTCTCAACTGAGTACAATGACGGTCTTAATGGATTGTTTCAATTAACTTATAGGCCATTCCTTTAAAAACATGACGGATTTTGTTTAAAACGATTTTATCATTACCAAATAATTTCATACAATTTGACTGTATTTAATATGAGCTTTTCTAATAAAATTGACAGAACCATATCTCAAGAATTTTTATTATGCGAGTATATGCACTCATACAATTTGTAATCTCTTGCAGCGATATAGAGATATCATTACAATAGCATATAGGGTTTATGTGTCATATATGTAGACATATTAAACTCGTTGACTCCAAAAATATTTAAGCTGGGATATTATTCTTTGGTTGTTATTCGTTAAGAAAATGCCTTAAAATCGCGATAGGGGATTTGACTTTTCTCTAACATACGTCTAGATATTTCTTACAGTTTCCTTAGAAAAACTGTATTATATAAATATATAAGATGATACGAAAACATGATAAGAGAAAACTGGACAACATTTTTCGTTTTTAATGTCTTTATTATTAATGTCTTTATGACTATTAGACTGTGTAATATATACTTAACAAATATAACTATAGTTTTTAATATTTGTTCTTACATTATCGACTACAATGGCAATGACGATCGGATTAAAGGGTTAGAAATACTATGAAAATCCATTTATTAGAAAGTATTAATCCATTATCCATTAACTTGATGCATAGGTATGTATATGATTTCAAAAATTTTGTTAATTCAAAATCAATTTTATTTGTAAAATACTAAATCATTTTCTTGAAGGTTCACATTTTTTTCAATGTTTTATCAAATTTATTTGCTAGCTTTTTATCCAACTATCATCTCATACCATTCTATTTGTTTTCGTTTTTGATTTACAAACTAGTAACATATATCATTTCTTGTATTATTACAAGTCTCAGTTCGGGGATTTTGAACTGTGACCTGTAGGTCCATCCCACCTCCTCCTAGTATGACGCATTTCTTATAATTTGTAGTATTGAAGTAACTGTAGAGAATCTCATTTCTTTATCCGTATTGTATAAATCGTATTGTAATAAGTCATGGTTTTTTTTCTTGATTTTTAGTTTTAAACTGCAGAAACACTTCAGTAGACAAAAAATGTAATTGGAATAGAAAGAATAGAAAAAATAATAGAAAAAAGAAATTTTTCAATCAAATTAGTTCTTGGGCTGCACACATTGCCAAAAATGTCCACATTAATCCTATAGTTCCCAACTTTAGTCTTTTTTTTTTAAATACCAGAAATAGAAATAATAAAGTTATGAGCAGTAATTGTTTAACAAATAAGGTTCATCAAAATGAGGTCTTATACTTAGTCGTTTAAAGTGTAATTGTACTAATCATTGACTCTGTCACAACAGTGTATATATAGGTTACCTTTAGGAAATCTCGGATATATGGGGTTAAATTTATAGCAATTAAAAGCAATTAATTTAAAAAACAAATTCTGTAAAGGATATTCAATCTATAGCGACATAAAACCAACTTTCTTCTTCCTTCGTTTATAATGCGTGTAACATTACTCTAAGCAACCCCACTTCTGCAAGTTTTCCTTAAAACAACTGCTTAAAATTGTAAATGTGGCGCGAAATGTTATTAGCAGAATTATGTACTTAACAGTTTGATTTATGTTTATACTTTTTACAAGCCGCTAATGCTTCACAATCTACATAATAAATAAAATCTGAGATGTACACACGTACTCATTTTATAAAAATTATGTATTCCCCAAAGCTAATGCAATTTGTTATTTTAACATGCGTTTACTACACAGTTTACGGAGCAGTCACAATAAATAGTCTTACCAACATTTTTATCTTACTTCTGTCCCATTAATTAAGTGTCTTACTTTCATTGTACACATTATACACATTATACACATTATCACAAGTGAACAAATTACAGATCTACACTTACGCAATTAACTGCCGCGGTTTTAATTACCAAACAGCATTAACCATGTGGCAAATGTTGAAAACTGATTTGCATAAGACCGCAGCTCAGCTGAAGAAATGCAAATGGAGCAACCAAGTAAACGTGCCTTGTCAAGATCATTTAACAGCGCCACGAAACCCGTGTTGCTCATGCGTAAATGTTGGCAATGTTCTTACCCAATTCGACGGAGACGCGGATGTGAATGCAAATATATAAGCTTCTCCACCGAGGAATAACATATATCGATACATGACAGCATAAGTGGCAAAAATTATAATCCATAAATTAAGAAAAGAAATTACGCGTACGAAATGAAGAAAAGTAGCTCAAGACAAATCACTTTCGCTTTCATTTTACGGTTTCAGTTTCAGTTTCGGTTTCAGTTTCGATTTCGATTTCGTTTGGGATGTGCTTGAAACGAGAGTTGAGATTTGAGGTGCTCAAATCACATAATTCTACTTAGCAAATTATGCAAGAAAAGACTGCCGAATTCCGATGTGCGCACCCGCTCAAGTAGTTGTCAAAAAAGTCGAGGTTTTATTTGTTTTTGGTAAAAAACGCTTTAAATTAACATGAAAAAGAAAGTTTGTTGTCTTCGAGAAACAAAAAAAATTTTTTCATTTTAAGCGGTTATCACATTAGCAGAAGGCGCGTCATGTTAAACAAAACCAAAACAAATCATAAACATTAAAAAAAAATAAAAAAAAATATTTAATAATTTAACATAAAATTTTATTGAGCGCCAAATTTGTGTCCATGACGCAGTGCAGCGACGGAAGTAGAGTCAAGTGGCAAAAATTTGTTCACTTCAAAACACCGTGGTGTGGTGTGCCCCGAAATATCAGCCGGAGAAATATATGGCGGAGAAAGGCGTTGATCGAGCGTCATTCCCAGCGCTAAATGGAAATAATTTCGGATTCATAGTTAATTTTATTTCAGTCTTAATTCGGCGTCGCTTCGTTCACCAAGGCAAGTAATCTGAGCTTCCAATTTATAGGTTGGAAATGCAGGAAATCGCTTAAGTTTGAGATTTTACGCTTTGTGCTTTTATTGACTTCATTTATGTTGTTGAGATATTTTTTATGATTTCTTGATTTATGCGATTTCGTCTCATTTATTGTCAGTAATTTCATTTCAAGTCACTGAACTCTAATATATAATTTTAAACTTACTTGCCGATGCCGGTAGCTTTGATTTTTATGAGATATTTTGTGTTCATTTATCATTCAAATTGCATTGTTTATTCAAATATTCCCAAAGTTATTGGATATTGTTTGGTATCCATGAGCACATATTATTGCAATCAAGTTAAAACTATTTTAATTGTACCATTTCTATAGATTCAGTCCATTGGTTCGTCATAAACATGCTATTATATATAATTTCAACACAAGCCATCATAAGTCATCATATTAAAATTACTAATAAAAAATTAACATATGTGAATATTATTTAACAACTCTGACTTGGTTAAAATAATTTATGATTTATTTACTATTTCATTTCATAAACAAACTATGTATATTAAATATTTCAAACATATCTTTATATATAACACCAAATATAATAGATACTATGACCTACCTGAAAATAAGTACAACAATTCATTAAAAATAATGACCAAATCCAGTATTATATCTATTTATTTATTTAAGAGCTAACATTAAAATTACTTTTAAAGTTAATTAAAATTAAGGAACTGGACTACTAGGTCCTTCGCTCTGTATTTGTATTGAAAATATATTACTTGGTGAATGTCAAGGTAGTTTAAATTGACAAACAGTCTATTTCACCATTTTATGTTTTAACGTATCTAGTATTACTTTTATAGGTATAATAAAAAATTTATTACAATTTTTTAAATTTATTTATTTTTTATTTATTTCAAAATAAAATTTTAAGTTTATTTTAAATTTAATAGAAAATTTTCTGTAAAAAATTGTTAATATTTAAAACTTGACCTTTGGGAAAATATTAACATTATGACACTGTAACCAGTAATTTTAATATATATATATATATATAGCCATAATGAAATAGCAAAAAAGACGGGAAACGTCCGATTTATATCTGACAAATTTTTATCTATAAATTTATTTTAGAATGTTTATATTAGTGTTGATCTCAATACTTATATGTTTCAAATTTTTCCGGGCTTTTTTTATGAAACATAACACTGAAGATGGTCTACGAAGTAGACTGAATTATCCATTAAATAAATATATAAACATGTTAACAACTGTCATATTTTTTATTTAATCCTAAGTTTGTTTTAAAAAATATAGGTTATTATATAAAAATATAGTTTTTATTATTTTTACTCATATTATTTTTTATATTTATTTTTGAAACTTTTATATTGAGTTGACTGTACTTATATTACATGTTACTCCTGTCCTTCGAATTTTCTGGTTGGCAATTGACTACAGCTCTGTAATTAGTAATGGCTTTCTCCAACAACTTATAGGAACTTCCGCTATAACCACTGCAACTGTGTAACTTCTATATGCAGAAAGTGTGAATATCTGATAATCATAGTCCTTCTTTTCAATAGATTATCGATGTTTGTGATCATTATCAGATAATTGACAGTTGACTTCATATATAATTAATTGTTAATTATTTGCATAATGGTTGCTAGAAACTAATGAGAGCTACCATATGGAGACTGTTTTTCAATTTGAATTATCTTAACATTCACCAAGTTATATACATATAATCAAATATTGCCTTATGTATTCACTTCCAGAGCTTTACGGAACTTGACGAACCATTTGAATATAGCGACAAATTTATATGTTACTACTTTTCATATCAAGCGTTGCATTATAATTGCTCTGTTTGTTGGCTTTAAAATTGACATAAATACGGATAAATTACATCTCAATGCACTTCGAAGTGTGAACTCTTTCAAAACAAAAATAGACTCTAGTACATATTTTTTAGGGTTTCAGCAGACCTGCTGTTTATGGACTTATTACAGTACGAACGTACTGTACCAATGTGCTACTGCATGAATTCTTCCGTGTTGGTGCATGCTGGCGAACTATGCTGGAATTGTCATTATAAAAAGAAAATATTATTCATCAATCACTATTCATGTCTCTACTTGGGAGTTCTTTACTGACCTTTGCATTGCTAAACTAGATTTATGGGATCTTTTTAACTTCAGATCAATTGGTTTAATAAGGTTAACAAAAGAAGCTATATTGGTAAAAGTTGTTAGCATAGCTCTATTCTACCTAACAACTTAAAAAGCAACACAATTAATTATAGTAGTCCCCAAATGTTTGTGTTTATATTTATATATGCATGAGTCCACATTCCATTGTAATATGATATTCATATGATAATATTGTGATATTGTATATTCGTCTGTAATATGAGAAATGTTGTAGAGTATTCTGAAAGCTTAATGTTTTATTAAAGTTTAGGTTCAAAATAAATTTTTTAAGAGTATTATTTAAGATGTTAAAAGCTTATGTAAAACAAAACAAAAAACTATTAATTGGTTTTTTATTTTTATTTTTTATTTTATGTAATTAATTATTTACTATATAAGAATTGCCAACATTTCGAAGTTTGCAAAATCTCTTGCTTTTCATAATCGCATAATTTTCATAATAGTAATAAAGTTAATTTCTATTTGTTAATAATTTCATAAAATAATAAAATAATTATTCTTAATAATAATAATTCTAGGAATTAATAAATTGCATAGAATACTGCTTGCTCAATTTCTGATCACAGGTTCCAACATTTCCCTTTAAAGTATTAAACTACGTTAAATTTTTTGTTATCATAACGGTGTTATGTATATGTCCTTGCATATAAAAAGTTTTCGAATATGCACTTAGTATGTAAATTTTTATGTGACGCTTATTAATAATTGAGTTTATTCATAATAATTGTAATAACGAAAATTATTTTTAAAATTTATACCTAAGGTAGGCAAAGTCGTAGTAGTAGTAATATTATTAGTGGTTTTAATAATAGAAGTGATATATTTTTTTTAATATTAATATATCAAAGATATATAAATCAAACGACTATGTCTTAATGATACTATATGGCGCAACAAATATCTAAGCGTAAGATGAAAAGTCCGAATAAATAAAATGTGCGTTAGACCTACCATATATCGAAGTATGCCATTGAGACATACTAAAGTGCACACTCTGCGTTCGATAGCTGGCTTCACTCGTCGGAACCGAATATGCAATGACGACATTAGGCGAATTTGCGAAGTACCGGACATAATTAAATTGAGTAGGCCGAGACGGAAGGAGTGGAATAAGTACGTTCAAAGAATGGAAATTCATCATCTGGCCAAGATTGCAATGGTAAGGAAACCAACAGTCGCGAGATTACTTGGACGTCTGGCTCTATAGAAACATAATAATTAGATATGTCATAATTTAGCATAAATATATACAATTAAATTTTTGTAACAAAACAGGAGTTAATCCTATAATAACGAAGAAGAAGAAACGACTATACCACCTATTGAATCCTAAGCTATCGTATCTTTCAGGCTGGATTAAGCCGTATAAATAATCACAAAAGTTTATTGAAATTGGTTATGTGGCTTCAGAGCTCTGCGTATACGATCACAATGACACGAAATTTTTATATAACAAGATACAACTATATACATTAAGACTGAAAAGTTTTCGGAAATTCTCATTTAAAATTCGCGCGCTGTATATTTTTCGATATTTTAAGTTTATGTAGTTTGGCAGCACTGTCCTTAATTACTATGCCAAAAATGAGCTCGATCTGTCAGACAGTTCGTTTACGGCAGCTGTTGAAACCAGTTCACCTCAGTAGTGCGTTGCGAAATGTCTTCGACGGTCGTACGACCGTCCTGGAAGGCTTTGTACCACTCATAAACTTGAGTTTTCGATAAAACTGATTCCCCATAAGCCTTTTGTAGCATTCGCAACGATTCTGCACACGAAATTTCGTTCGAAACACAAAATTTGATGCAAACTCTTTGTTCAATATTTTTTTCCATTGTTTTTTTCGCAACGCCCTACTGAGGTGAACTGGTTTCAACAGCTGCCGTAAACGAACTGTCTGACAGATCGCGCTCATTTTTGGCATAGTAATTAAGGACAGTGCTGCCAAACTACATAAACTTAAAATATCGAAAAATATACAGCGCGCGAATTTTAAATGAGAATTTCCGAAAACTTTTCGGTCTTAATGTATAGAGCTTTCAGCTAGTCCAGTCTTGCCATTTCATGAAATAATTTTGAGCGACTGAAAAAGGTTGAGCCGTAAGTGAATGTTGTAATTTGTGCAAATTTAATCTACAAATTATCTATAGTCTGAAATATTGATGCAAATGTGCTATAAACATTGTCCAGCTCAGTTTTGATGTCATAAATCGCTATACACGGAATTATTATACGAAACAATTATTTTTTCTATTATAAAAAAATAACTAAAAATTGCTCACTTTAATTGCCTGTAGAAATAAAATTACGAAATAAATTCCTCAAGAAATTTGACAGTTTACCGCTGAAAAATGCTACTTGTCAAAAAGCAATACGATTCGATATTACAATGCAAGCTCTGTGTGAAATTGTGATTATAAAACTCATGCACTTCTTTAAGCTCACTAAGCAGATCTTCAGCGGTAAGTAGCAGCTTTTAAACTAAATTTGTAACACACTTAAAAACCTGTGAGTGAAACACTTAAAAAGTAATTTATACTGGAATTGAAAGCATTTAAAACGTTTACACGTGATAAGCAACGAAGAGGTTTAAATACTTCGAATTTATTTAGTAAAGCCATTAACCACAAAAATGCATTTATTTTGTCAAATATTTTACACAACTTCTTCATCAAAATAGCTTGGCGGCATTGTTCGAGCGGTGCTGCAATTACATTTCTTGAAATAACATTACGACCGCCAATTCAGACAATTTGGGACGTATGGAACATACCATATAATGAATGAAATTTCTTCATTTGTCAAAATAAAAAACGAAAATATTTTGACTGATTTACACGAAATGTATCTGAAGACGCTACCTCAGACTGTGCCTATTGTAATGAAGATAAACATTTCGAATGACATTCATGCATAGCTCAGTGCACATGAGTGATGTCAACAGCCTTGTTTCTGTGCTAATACGGAGCATTACAAAACGCTCATAACAGTGCCAGTAATGTCTGTCTGCAATAAACTTGCAAATTTAAAGCAGACATTACTCTAAGTAATGAATTGCAAAATTTAATTATTCCAGCCAAGTTGTGCTTAATTGCAATGGTCACGCCTCTGCACTAAATTGAAATTTTATTATTATTATTATTGAAAATCAGACGGAGACGGATTTTCGATGGCAAGAATCTATTGCAATGCATCCAGTGCATTCAATGCATTGAATACTGCAGTTACGTGGGAAAAGACACAAATGGATTCAAATAATTTCTTGATGTACTCGTAGTATAGCATTAAATAATAATAAAATATTTTGTATACGTCGAATTACATAAAATATTACGAGGGGTGAACAGACTTCAAAACAATGTGAAGGAAGATGTTATAATACTAAATGAGTCTTAAAATATTTAAATACTTTAAAACTTCATAAAATTATTCAAAAAAAAATATCATTATTTTGCAGCAATGCTAATTTTATATTTACAATTTCATTCACTTTACATTAAATCCTACATAACTGGAAACTATTAACTGTTATTAAGTGTATATATATTTGTATATATATATGTATAAGCATGTAAAACCTACTACCAAAAAATAAGTGAAAGGACTTCTTTAAAATTTAATTAACCAGAAAAGTGAAAGGACATCGTCAAATTTTTAAAAAGACAAGCTGTGCAATTTTTTTAAGTGACAAGAATAAATTTACTACTCATATTTCTACGGACACCGTTGCGTATGATTAATCTTGTTATCTTAGACAAATCTTGATTGCTTATAGCTTTATTTATATACCCACTTGTGCATAGAACAATTGTAACGAAACCACTTATGGTATATATCAAGTCTGTAAGATAGTATATACTCTCATTATTTTACAATTTTTATTTCGTTATGTTTTTAGTGCATCTGGGCATTTTTACTTTTTGATAGCTGTGGGGTTTCTGCAGAGTCCCACCCTTATCACTGACTAATTTATGTATTCCTTAAAAGCTTCGTGATTATTCGATGACTAATCTAAGATCTGAGTACCGCCACGTGCGGCTAGAGATGATTCTGAGATTAGATAATGCTAAGTAGGGTAGCCTGTCGGTTTTCGCGAGAAGCTTCAAGGCTCTGTCTCTTATATATTTATGTATGAACGGGTTATTTATGTCATTTGTGCGGATGTACTAAAGCACTTTTAAGAGTGTTCGGAGACTTTCATATTATAAAGAAATATAAAAGAACTTAGAGTAAGAGAATAATAGATCGCTATTAAGACATACAAAAATTATATATTATATATATTATATTACATTATGAAATATTAAATTTTGATTAATATATTGATATATTGAATTTTTATTAAAATATGAACAATTTTATACATAAGGTAAACAGAAAAAAATGGTCTGATGACGAAATTTATGTCATTTTAAATTTCATGAAAGAAGCTTCACTATTTCCTGAACCAAAATACTTTTAATATAGGTCTTGTTCTGTTTTAATTGAAAAGAAAAGGCATTGGTTCGATTTCAGTTTTTCTCCAGCAAAATATCCATTTTTCCGGTTTTAGATTTATTCCCGAGTGAATATTTTTTGTATATTTGCATTCCAAACTACTGTTATGTCATGTATCAAAACATTTTAACATTTTTTGGGTTCGATTCCTTTCTACACTCCAGAAAACGTGGACATTTTTTTATATAATTAAAAAATTTTCAGAAGATTTTGGAAGTTTTTGGAAGACTCAGAAGATAGAAAATTATACTTATGTAGAAAAACAAAATAATTATGCTGACTACTTTTCACGATTTAACAGAAATTGTTCCAAGTGAATTCGTCTCAAAACGTCGGCCAGTGTTCAAAAAATATTATCTGAAAGTTTGAAACCGATTGTGGACTAGTTTGGACGCATTAACAAGAACCAGACAGTTAGATACGTGAACAGATACTAGAACAAAAAAAAACATCATTCATATCGATCGTACATCTTATTTATCTGATTTGGCTCTATTATGATTCTAGCTACTTTATAAACTAAAAATAATAATAAAAGAATATCGTTTTGATGCCATCCCTGTCATTTACAACATATTTTGACTGACACACTAAAAACAAAGTCTAACAGATGAATAATTTACATATTCGGATCGGATGAGATTTTTTTTAATAAACAAGAATAAAGAATTAAAATAAACTACTTTATATCAGGGTTTGAATTGCTGTTGCTAATTGCATTGCTTGCATAATTGCTAATGCATTGCATATGAAAATGAAATAAGAATATGCATTAGCAACAGCAAAAAACGTAAACTGGTTTCATTTTGATTGCTTGCTAATAGTTAATTTTACATTTTTGACTATTATGCGTTTAGAATATATGCAACTTGCTTGCTTATGCGTTAGCTGCTTGTGTTTTGCTATTAGCAAATGTGTATGGATTTCTTCTTTTTGTTTTTGTTTTAAGGGAATGTGTATGCATTATTTCTTTGTTGGTGCATTGAATATAGTTGTGCAAAATTGTAAGTAATGTGTGTGCGTACAATTTGTATGCAATTAATATAATTTTATCTGTAAATAGATTATGCCTAAATTTATGTTTTTTTTAATTATTAAATTAATGATATATATGATATATATATATATATATTTATTAATTATTAATTCATATATATATAAATATATAATTAATTATTAATTATTAATTCATATATATATATATGTTTATATTTGTGAATACAAATGATATATGTGGGATAATTTTAAGTAATATGTAGAACATATTATATACAACTTTTTGGTACAGTCGCCAACATTGCCGACGCAATAATCAAATTAATGTCATTTACATTCAAGGTTACCATCGAGCGTGATAATATAGTTTTTATATTTTTTACCGGGCTTAGATCGTTTATTTAACACATTAATTTATAAAAATGTTTTTTAAATAAAATAAAAAATTTCACTTAACTGTTTAAACTAAACTGTTTTAAATATTTAGTTATATTTTAATTTTAATACAAAATTATTTATATCACAAATATTTCGAACTACTTCGTAGACCATCTTCAATGTATAATAACAATAACAAAGAAATAAATAGTGGCGTCGGCAATGTCGCGACTGTACCAAAAAGTTGTATATAATATGTTCTACATATTACTTAAAATTATCCCACATATATCATTTGTATTCACAAATATAAACATATATATATATATATGAATTAATAATTAATAATTAATTATATATTTATATATATATGAATTAATAATTAATAAATATATATATATATATATCATATATATCATTAATTTAATAATTAAAAAAAACATAAATTTAGGCATAATCTATTTACAGATAAAATTATATTAATTGCATACAAATTGTACGCACACACATTACTTACAATTTTGCACAACTATATTCAATGCACCAACAAAGAAATAATGCGTACACATTCCCTTAAAACAAAAACAAAAAGAAGAAATCCATATACATTTGCTAATAGCAAAACACAAGCAGCTAACGCATAAGCAAGCAAGTTGCATATATTCTAAATGCATAATAGTCAAAAATGTAAAATTGACTATTAGCAAGCAATCAAAATGAAACCAGTTTACGTTTTTTGCTGTTGCTAATGCATATTTTTATTTCATTTTCATATGCAATGCGTTAGCAATTAGTCGTTTGACAAAAATTGACTGGTTAATATTTATGCATTAGTCAAAATATGGTTGCTTTTGCTAATTTTCAGCAAGCAATTCAAACCCTGCTTTATATTCTTTTAATGCTAGTTTAAACGGATATACTGCATAGATAACCTTAATTTAAAAAAAGGTCAACGGAACTATGAGCAGTGGGAGTTTTCCTTTAAGGAATTTTGTAAAAATGAGCAAATGTCCCACATAGATGAGACTAATAAAATTTTTGTGTGATGGGTGATTCCTTAAATCCCTTAAAATATTTAAAAAGTATTAGCCATATTTTTATATGTTTTTGTGTTGATTAGTTTTTTTACTAAAAATTTAATCTAAAAAATACGATATCAGTATTTTCGCAAACTAATTTTATAAAGAGATACATACACCTCCTTAATTAAAAAGTATTTCAGTAAAAAGTAAGAAAGAGAAAGTGTATATAAATAATAGTCTTAACTCTTTCCGCGTTTCAATCAATATACATAGAAATAGGAATAAACACTGCGACCATGATTGATCTTTTCTGCCACAATACACATAATATATAATATATTTATTTAATTTATTTATTCTTCTATAGCTGTATACCTTCTCACCTATTTCATTTTTTATCTGCATATTAGTGTTTTAAAAATAATTAAAGCTCATAACATTATTGAGATAATTATTTAATATCTAATAATATTTAATAATTAATTTATATTTAATTGAAGCTATTGAAACTGTCGTTTTAAATATTCTTCCATTTTAATTAATGATTGCTTTTTACTGTTTAAAGCGGTTAAAATAGAGTTAATAATTGCGAACAGATTTGCATTATTTTATTTTTTAAGAAATATTTTTTTTTTTAAATTAGATAAATTGCAATGAAATTGATCCTTTTTAAGTTGATAAAATGCAATATGATGTTGAAATTTCCTTTCTTTAATAACATGACTCACTATAATTTAAAAATTTATTGAATTATATTAAAAAATAATAATAGAGTCTATGTGACTGTGTTTTATTAATTAATGGTATAGTTATTAATTACTCAAGCGACATAACCGGGAGTAAAATATATGTTTTGCACACTTGGCATTCACTGCTCAAATCGAAAAATGTTACAACTTGCAACTCCAAATCACCAACGCTTAAAACTCCGACAAGTTTAAGTCTTTAAATGAAATTTAGTGATCATAAAGCGGTTTATTTGCATAAGTAACCGCAGCTGCCTGCAGTATTTTTACTCGGATTCAATTTACAAACACTTGAGCCTTTTGTAGTTATGAGGCATAATTACAATGCAGGCCATTGAGAAGTCAATAGACTCCAAGTAAAATGCGAGTACAAGTTCAACGGCTCCAGAGCAGCGCTGCTTTGGACGTTGGGTACTGAGGAAAATGAACTTTTGCAACTCCAACTTCAGGGCAGCCGCGGTGCTTCATTCTGCTCTAATTACCCAAGCATCAGTCAAGAATGCACAAGAGTGCAAGCGTTTTGCTATTTAAACAAAAACGTAATTTCAGTTTAAATTGTAGCTTTGCGAACGAAAAACAACTAAAACAATGGAATCAGCAAAGCATTGCGAAATATCTCCAAAACTGGAGGTGTTGCCGCTCTGCGCTGAAAACCCACAAATGCCACAGGTGCGCGCATTACTTATGCATCTTCAAGTACAATATTTGGTCAGTCTTGGCTTCAATTTATTAACATTTGCCATTTCATTATTTAGACATGAAGGCGCTCGTATTTGCGATCTTCAAATAGTTTCTTTACTGCAAATTGCTTTATTTTAATTTAGTTTACATGCAATCAAAATAATGGATTTCTGCCCAATATTCAATTGTTTGGAGGCATTCACTATGGAATGCCTTTCAACACAAGTTGCCTTGAGCTTTTTCCATATTTCTTACTTTTAGATTTAAATTTAATCACAATCTTTTTTAACGTATTTACAGTCTTGTTAATGTCTTGAATTATTTTCTTTTTGCAGATTTCGAAAAAATCTCTGTAAGCGGCTCAACTGGTAAATTTATGGTAAGTTTTCGAATGATTGACAATTTCCGTACAAAATAAATCTCAACGTGGCATTAAGCATGTACCAGGCACACTTAACGCCTTGCCGGATGCAAATAAATCTCAAGTAAAATTATTTTTTTTTATTAAAAACCACAAATTCGATTGATAAAAGTTTAAACTTTAAAGCAATCACCGCCAATGTCAACACTCCTCTCTCAACACCCCGGATTTTTAATCTTATTTCGCCGCGAAGTTTACACTTTATGTTTCGAAACTTACATAATTCATGTATGTTTACTTTTTTATTTTGTGATCTATTGTGGTTTCAAATGCCCCAATTGTTAAATTTTCGATTTTATTTGATAAAATTTTAATCCTATTAACAGCACGACAAACGCCATCATTACGCATTTAATCCTAT
>NC_051847.1:91193134-91210466 GCF_002237135.1 Teleopsis dalmanni | reverse complement strand
GAGCTTTTCATCTGTCTCAATCAATCAAGAAAGTCATTTTGCATTTTTATTAATGTAGTAAAATATTTATTTATGATCATAAATATATACTCAAAATGTACATAGAAATAAAAACTTCAGAGTTTTGTCCTTTTTTTCAACAGGAAATCCAAAAATAATTGCGGCAACTACGATGCAACCAGTGTGCAAATTTTAAACTCAATAAAAACGGAAAAAATATTTTGATTTTTCGTTTATTCTCATTTAATAAAAAATTCAAAAACTGCGCTAAAAATGGGAATGAAAACTTTGAAATTTAGAGTAATTACAATGCTGGCCATGGGTGCCGCCGCCAGCCAGTCACCAGGCCAAACTCTAATGGTGCTCGATTCGCTTCAAGTAAGCACATAAAAATATAAGGTCCTTAAAAGTAACGAGGAACACACACAGACGAATAATGGCGCTGTCGCACGCTACAGTCGCACAACAACGTGGCGTCGCAGTGAGACCCGGAAAATGGAGATGCCGTATAATCCTGCATAACAAATACCACGTACACAAAGGCAAATAACATATAAAACTGCGCAAATTGACCCTAAAAGCTTGAAAGTTAAGCTCGCGAATAACGAGCATTAAGAGGAAGACGTGTGCTAAGCGATGCGGTATGTGGGGTATGAAAATTTGGGTATGTCAATTTTTGTATGTCAAGCAGATTTGATGATGTGATGATATGTACTGCTACGGAGTATACAAAGGCGTAAATTAAATCATAAAACATATACTACTTCATTTATAGATATATGTCTCCAATTTGGAGTGCTGGAAACTATGCTGACAACAATTTGTTGCATTTATACCAGAAACATTATGTTAGTACTGAATACTATAGATGTTTTGGGAGTATTACCCTCTACTTAGTAGTACAAGTCAATATTTGTTGAAAAGAACATCTATTCCAAATTTTTTTTTTGACATTTTTTTCGTTTGTTGTTTAGAAGAGATTATCATTTTAGTGCATGATTAATTAAATATTAAATAATTAAATATATATTAAATTAAATATATATAAAATAATTAAAATAATAAGTATTAATTATTAGTTAATAAAAATTGAAAATATTACTAAATTATTAAATAATTATTAAATTAAATCAATTTTTTAATTTACTACTCATCTCAAACTAAATAATCTCTGTTGATGTCATGGAATTGCATACCCTGGAAGTCTACCTCATAGCGCAACATTTCTCTAATTACCCGAAATCAAATATTTCTACAGGTATTTCCAGACAACAGTTATCTTATAAAAGAATATTTGTTTAGTATTTGAGTTGATTTTAGTTTCATTCAAGATATTAGAAAAATATTAGTGTCTTCTTCTATACAATTTAGAAAAACATTTGTTATATTATCTAAAAACAGAGTATATATAGATGACTAAACTGAATTTTAAATGCAATTTAATGTCATTGAAGCAAAAGAAAGAAATGTTAGGAAAAAATTAGACCTTAATCAAATTATTAACGCTATCACTGCTGCAATATATAATAGTACTCGTTGGTCAAGAAAAGACTCACACACATCTTTACTCTAATTATGCAGATTACTTACCCATTCAACATGGAAGACTTTTTGGGTTACATAAAAATTCTGATTTTTATATATCTAACTTTACCGACGTGCTCCATACTGACAATTCGAGAGAATTTTTATCAAGTGACGGTGTAGGTGGTCACTGTGTAGTCGAAATGAAGGATGAAATGTGATTTGCTGTTCATTGTGGGTTGGTATATGCTTTATGTGACTGTATAGAATTTTGTTGAATCAGAATAATATTAAAATTTTCTTAAAAACACCAAAGGACTCACCAAAAAAACCCCATCTCATTATTATCCTAAACTTCCATTGGTAATTTGATTGTTTGACAATTTATATGAACTCTTTTCAAGAAAACTCAATTATTTGGTTGATTCTGTATTGGTCAACTGGTAAATTTTTCTCATCAAAGAGTATGATATTTGGTAATTGGATACGTTTATTTAGTTCTACTGATGTATGTGTTTTTTGAATGTCATTGAAATGTTATTTTTTTTTAAATATGAAAGGTAACATTTTAATGTTCAGCTAAGCAGTCCCTTTCCTATAGATCAAGACTGTTCAGACCAAATAAGATCGCGGGTCAATACAAATCACTGAATAGGTTGAAGGGTCGCAGAAATAAATACATACATTATCATTTTTCCGGAGAATAATAAAAATTCGGCGATAATGTTAAATTTAGTTTTATTAATTCTTCTTTCATTTATCTCTTTCAATTCTATCAATATCAGCATTATAAATGTTAGTTGTTGCTATATATTATTTTAATGTACCATAATAACTTACGGCACTCTATACAAGATTTTTGAACTAATTAGGTTGAAGCCACGGTTGCCACTTATGGTACTTTAGTACCAAAATTGGTACTTTTTTTTCCGTTTGGAACTCTGGTACTCATGTTCAAAAAATGGTACATTTTCGGCGACCCAACTTTATTGTGGATATTGTATTGTTTTATACTTTTTGTACATTTTATCTAAATTGTATTTTCTTATAAAAAGACAATAGAAAAATTTTGGACCTTTTTTTACAGAAATGGTACCTTTTTAAACCAATTTTGGTACAGAAAAAAATTTTCAAGTGGCAACCATGGTTGAAGCTATTTGCGTCAATGCACTTGAGCACTTTTACTCTTTCTTAACTCGAGTTATTCTCAAAAGCCCTCTTTACGCCTTGACAGTTGTACCAAGAAATACATACTATAGTCTTTGTCAATTAAGTAAATTAAACTGAATTGTAATAAATTATTTATAATATTTTAATTCATTTATTTGGGGTTTCATAAAAATAAAATAATGTTATGTGACTAAAATATAACCAAAAACAATTGTCTAATTGTAGTAAATTAGAAACACGTCGCGGGCGGCATTAGGCCCATGGGCCGTGCTTTGGATAATGACAACTAATCTCAAACAATAAAATAATAGTTAATTATGTTTTTATAAAAAACATAAAATTAATAAAATTATTGAAGTTAAAATATGTTTTCTCGATAAACGGTTTTTTTTAATTTTTTACCACTTAAAATTTTGCTGGGTTATTTCTGTTTGTTTATACGAAGCAGAGATTTGTTGTTGTGATTCATTCCAAATTTTATATGTAGCGCAAGCATAGACAAAATAAAAAAAACATTATGAGAGAGCGCTTATTAGCGGCATTTGCATATGAAAAAGTGCGCAGTAGCAGCGGCCACATTAATAAGACAATAGTAAAGAGAATATAATTACTTTATACTTGACAAGAGCATTATACAAACAACATGAGTAGAAAGAGCAATAAGAGCCACGGAAGATACGAGTTGACATCACTTAATTCAATTTAAAAGCAGTAGATTCTGGTTTACTACAGAACAGCTTCACGGTTAAGTTTTTTATACTAGATAATTATATAAAATTAAACACTTCTCTATAGTATATAATTTTGTTAATTTGATAAATCTTAATTAATTCTGTTTTTATAAATTCCAAACTTGATTGCAAAAAATATACATATGTATATGTAAATATAAATAAAGCCTGAATTTATTCTATAACGCAATTTTATTACTTAAAGTTTTAACCATTAATTTTGAAGAAAACTTCAGAAAACATTTTAATTGATCATTGTTTCATCTAATTATTTTTTAAATTACAGTTTTTTGCTGAAGTTACAACAGGATAAAAAAAATCACTAATCTCCATAAGGGCAAAGAGAGTCATAATACAAAGAGTCCTTATCTCGTCAAATTTGAAAATGTTATTTTCATAAGCATAGGAGAGAGAGAGAGAGAGAAATTCCGATTTAAATACGATTACAGTGACTAAACTTTATGAGCCTCGTCACGTTGGTCAAAACAGTGTTGCTCTGTAACACATGAGAGAATTTACGCCTATTAATAGTAAAAGTGCATGCATGTTGATATGTAAGCAATCATATATGACTGCCTACAAACAATCATACCATACATTATACAAACCTTAATCAATGTTGTATAAATATTTATTTATATATATGCACATCATTATTATAGGAAACTAATTTAACTAAATCAGCCATAACGGTCACCAAATTATACTGGTCATCATCCAAAAATGTTTTAGAATGCAAGGAAGAAGTAGTCAGACTAGCCTGCAAACGCAGAGTTTGTATGTACTGGATTTCTGGTCATGAAGGCATAGAGAGAAATGAGACAGTTGATGCTATTGCTAAAAATTGCGCAAAAAATTTAGAGAAACAAACGACCGAAGTTATCAGACCTCTGAAATAAATTCATAAACTTCTGGACGAGCATATAGCAAGGAGAGCATTGATCATGCGCATACACTGAACCTAGTTGGATGCTTTCTAACTGCCCGACTCTCTCGAGAACTTGACAAAAATACTTGGGGGCTGTCAGTTTTACTGGACTAGAGCACATTTTTGAAGTTTTTGTTAAAATCCTAATAAAATTCGTTAATAACAAGCGCATCTTAAGCGATGCACACTAAAAAATTAAGACTCTGATCTGGTATCACAATGCACCTTAATGATTTACGCGTGGACTTTTTGGTCTGCCAGCATAACCAAACCTAACCTAATATGGCTAAATTAATTGTACTTATGTTAATTCATAGCTTTAACATTGCGATAACTAAATGCTAGTTGGTTAGTTTTATTACAAAAAGAGCTGTTATTATAGTCGATGTAACTGTATCTCAATTAAACTCATAGTCTCCAGAAAAAATCATACCTAAGCCAATAGGATATTAATACACTACAAACTTTTCATCTTCAAATTTATTATTGGTCTAAAAATTATTATATTAAAATCTAACAATAAAACAAGAATTTTATTTACTGGATCGTATAATAATTCAACATTGTAATAAATCAAATTCAGCGGTAAGATCGTTTACCTCTGTATCAATAAAAGGAGCTGCAAATGAATTATGTTATTTAAAAATAAGTAAATATACATTAGATGTGTACTATGGTAGTATATGAGATAAACTTTGTTAATACATATTCGTAATATTAAATTAGTCCCTAAGAAGCTGTCAAATAAAGAATACTATAAGATGTATAGAAATATTATCTGTTTGAAAGCACAATTCTAACAACAACAAAGACGATATACACGCATATACCAGTGTCCTTGTGTTATTATTAAACCGTTTCATGTGTAATGACCTGAAAAATAATTAAATAGTAAAAAACAAGGATTTTGCTTCTTATTCTTACCCCCTGACTATAGATATGCGATTTCATTCGGAAGTCTTTTACAGCCTGATGGCTGGGATCTTCTAGACTTCTTCTTAAGAGGTGGTTTCAGTGGGTTCAAGTCTCACGTTATGATTTTCGTTGCTTTCCACCCACCGCAAAAATAAGAGCAGTGATTTAAAGAGTTTATGAATTCAAGTTGAAGCAACAACCTAAAAAATTTAAAAGGACTCAACTACAATAAGGAATGTTATATATTTTAGTTGATGAAAAGAAGAAGATTCAGGTATCCAATGTATTTTGCTGGGTTATAAAGAGGACTACAATGAAAGTCAATTTAAAATATAAGGTTGAATTGCAAAATATTTAGTTTCTCTGACTTTATATATAGGACATGTAAATTCCTTTCCAAATATGGGAAGAACATTTAAGTGAAGAGAACTGTAAAAATATTGTCAATTTTTTTTTATATCCATTGCAAACATAACTATTGCATAAAGGCTATTAAAGTTTTTAATAAAAAAATGGCTAATTATGAATTGAATATTAAGTTAAATATAAATATTAAGTTAAATATAAATAATAAATATCAAGTTTATTTAAAACAGAGATATATTTAAAATAAAATATATTGAAACTCAATCAAAAATTACATACGCCTGAGCACGTTGAGAGTTTCCGTATTTCCAAGAGCTCCTTCTGGGAAGACATAATGCATTATTGGAGACAGCAAATTAAAGATAAATTTTTCACTTTTCTCACATAACACAAATATATAGAGGATATTTTTTAATCATTCGTTCACTTGACAGAAAACATAAACATAAAAACATAAAAATAATATTGAGCATAACTCACATGTAAACACAAATTTAATTTCCATAAGAAAACTCTTTCGACATATCCTTTATGGTTTTATTATATCCGTATCCGTTTTATTACACTGTACAGTGTACACTGTACACAACTACGGAGCGAACGCACAAACGGACGCTCATACGCTGGCGCCTTTTTATTTTAGCACATTTTATTGCCTTAATATTTTACGTTTTTTTATGTTTTCGTTTTTTTTTCTTTTTTGCCTTACAATTTTACGTTTGCGACAGCCAATGCAGTAATGCCTACAAAGGATATTAAGTATTTTTACAAGCTGGATTTTTCTTCTAAATGACTCCACTCATGCATTTTTCCCCCCGACACTTTGAATGCAAAAATCACGCCACACACTACGTCCATCGGGTTTAAGTGCTTCTACGCAACTGATTTCGGGCTGCTTAAAGCTGGCATTGAGAGCAGACAAATTTGTTTACTAAAAATAGACTTGCGCTTTGCATTCATTATTAAAGCAAGCACATGTTTTTGTTGTTAGCCCTACACTTAGCGTACATTTGTCGTCGTTGTTGTTGTCGTCATTGTTGCTGTTGTTATTATTATTCTTGTGTTCTTACAGTTCATTGCAGTTCCAATGATTTTGTTGAATATTAAGCATACTTTGAACAAATGCAAATGTGTTTAATTGTTTTTGTTTACAAATGAATGATAAAGCTACAGCATTGTGTTTACCGCACCCGCTACCTCTTCTTACACAGCGTGCACGGCATCTATAATTACTATAAAATTCGCATAAAAGCTTTCTTTGCTTCTTGAAGAGACAAAATATTACATTTATGCCGTTGATGCTTTCTCACACTTCTCCTCTCAGCGAATAACACTTTTCCTTGCTTCATTAAAACGTATGTTTTGTGTTTAGGGTCTTCTGCTCTTTGGGAGCCCTCTTATAAACTCAAAAAAGTAATCTTTCTGAATTTCATTATTATGTTTCCATGGAGGCAACTGTAAAAATGCAATATAAAAAAAAAAAAATAAGTGTAAACAAAATAATTTTATTTTGACATTTGTTATGATTTGTTACACATTTTGGGGAACTTCTAATGTTAAATTCTATGCATTTTGTTTAAAATAAAAATAATTATAATTTTATATACCTATAAGATTTGCTAATGGAAGACAATTTACTAATGCGATTTATTTTCACTGTGATAATGTATAAAAAGTTTTTACGATATATTAAGTACTACTATGGGCGTAACTAGGGTGTTTTGGAGAAGAGGAGTGGTGATAGACTTCAAGAAATCTTTCTTAACAAATATTGAGTAGTGATAAAAAGGTTATAGTGTTGAAATAATTAATATCCATTATTTAAAATGAGTAATAATTCAAGTTGTTTTTTCTAAATTTTTATTTTTAACAATAATAAATTAACTAATAAGCCTGTGGCAACACTATGTTTAAAATTTGATTGGTCTTAAAATAATAATTATTCAAAGTATTCGGGCTATTCTTTTATTAATAAGAGTAAAAATTTATAATTATGTTAAAACACCGTATATATTATATATGATTAGAGGTTTTCCTTGAGTTAAGTAATAGCAAAGATTATTATTGGCAATTCCAATAAACGGAAGTACTGCATTATTGAAGCATAAACTGAATAGAATTAGTCTTCATAACTTTATCTGGTACAAAAACTAGGCCAAGTGTTTGCTATATGTTCAGGTCGTGTAATATTTCGTGCACAGTTCCATACATATTACTTAGAGTAAACCACCCTACTACCAAACAGTAAATGATTTCGGCACCTATTCTATCTGATATAGAATTTGGCGTATTATTTTTGCCTACTTATAATTCGCGTTGGCCTTTTCTGATTATTATAAAAAGGTACTCAATTAGTTTTCCAAGGGATTAAAGCAAAATAAAAAATATTCTTAAGAACTAATTTGCACTTCATAAACTTACTGACAGATATTGTACGTGACTGGTTGGATAGAACACTTAAGTTGTGATTGTGGCGTGTGGCAATAGCAAAAGCTGTCACAAGTTTATTTTTATATAAATTTTATTTCAGATTATGACTGTAATAAGAATTTAACTAATCTTCTGTAACCATACAATTTAAAAGATAAAATACTACAATGTACAAAAGGGTATAAATTATATTTAAATATATATGAAACTGGAGTCCATATGAAAATATTCAAAGGAACTTAACCATTTCAATTTATGTTTGTTTTTAAAGATTTAAATTATCCGAAACAAATTTACCTCATGAATATTTGTATGAACAGTTGTTTTTGTTTATACTTGTGACATCTTTCCACAACCTTCTGTTCACACTGAAGTTTGAAGTGTGCAACACTCTTGACAGCTCTTGATATTCACACATGCCACAGCAATTTTATGTGTAAATTTATGTGCCCGAAAATGTGATACCGCCAGGAAGTCATACTTTGCTGTTATTTTGCAGAGACAATTTAAATATATAGTAACTTTAACAGATTTTACAAATGAATACCAGGTATTAAGAAGCCATGAGTATGGTGTGGTATATATTTGGTCTGAAAGGTTAAAAAAAAATTTTTATTAAACAAATAATTTCAGTTATTACATTATATATTATTAAATATTATATTACATTAAATATAATTATTTATTAATCAAATATTATATATTCATTTTATGCATTCATTTTAAACTACATTATAATATTAGGTGTGAACCCGTACTTTGCAAGATGTGGCTTCAATACTCAAATATTTTACTCCTCATGTTCTTTCAAATGATTTTTGTTATATATGCCTTTTTTATCATATTAAAATTAAAATTAATTTAAAATTAAAATCAATTCAAAAAATCGCATTCAATTTACATAATTAAATAAAATTTATAATATTTTAAATCAAATAAAAATTTAGAAAGTTAACAGATGTTAAAGGTGTCCTTCTTTTTTAGACGTTTGTGCCTTTTGTTCAGTAACAGCTTGTAAGCTGATTGGTTAGGATAATCTTCTAACTTTAAGTGTGGCTGACGGCTATATCGAGCAGCTTCTTCTATTACTGTTGGTACGCTCAAATCTCTATGAAGGTTAGCATTTTTCATAAACCACGGTGCACCTGTTATCATTCTTAGGGTTATAGATTGCAGCCTTTGCAGTTTTTCAATATTTGATAGCATCGCTGTTCCCCACAGTTGAATTCCGTAAATCTATATAGGTTTTATTATCGACTTGTATAGCAGAATTTTGTATTCAAGTGGTAGCTTAGATGACATGCCCATAAGCCAATGCAATGAACTTAGTTTTATATTTATTTGTATCTTTTTAGCCTCTATGTGTTTATTACAGGTTAAACGTATATCTAGATGTATATTTATTACTAATAACATATCAAATATATCATATATTTTTCTTTGAGATTTAGGTCAAGTTAAAGAAAAAAAAAAAAATGATGTAGATTACCCGATTGCTCCAACTTAATTCAGACGTTTATTTAGACACTTAGATGCGATGGAGGCAACCATCAATCAATCGGTGAAGATAAATGAGGCCATTGAACCTAAGGACATTGAGTTGATTCTGCCAAATTAGAATAAAAAGCTTCCTCGTTCAAGCGACAGTAAGCAATAAATCTTTTAAGTTTCTACTGTTGCTATTTTATTTATATTTTGTTAAAAAAATTAAATTTATTTTTAATGATTTTCAGCAAACCTAGTTGAAGCTGAGCTCTTTCAAACCCTTAAATTATTCATAATATAACACATTTTTCACTACCAAGTTTCATAATATGCATTTAAAAAACACAAATGGTCAAAAACCTCATTATTCATGTACCATAATATGTTTTACATATAAAATATAAATAAATAAGCTCTTTCACATGCATAAATCAGCTTATGCCTATGAAAACGACCAAATCCTAATTTCATTAACATAAGTAGTTTCAGTCGTAGTGGAAACATGACAAACGATCAAATTCGATTATAAAAATTCTTTTGCATGGTGGCAACCCTATGTATTGAAGTTTATTAAAAATTATATAGATATACAATGTTTCGTCTCTTTATATACAGATTACATAGTATAATGAAATCCAGCAGATCAAAAAAATACTTCAGTAAAAATGGCAATCCTAAATACTGATTGTAGCTTTATAAAGAGATAATGTACGAGTATCATATATATAATGTAAATCTTTATAATCGATAAAAATGCTAAAGTGAAAATAATAAAAGCTTATAAATGAGTTTTTATTTCTGTTTTTATTATTACATAGTATAGAATAGAAAAAGTAGAATAGGAAAAAATTATTCGGTATTTCCGAATATTTATGCTTTTTCGAATAACTTTTCCAGTTTTTTTCTAATCCGAATATTAATAAGTAATATTTTTTAAAAAATGGACTTATTAATACAAAAAAAAATAATTATTATTATATTCATTAAGCATATATTCCCGATTTTTGAAGTTACTATAAAAATATATAATCAACAATATGTAAAAGAAAAAAAACATATAAGAAAAGTATCTGAATACAATATATATATATGAATAAAATAAAATGTTGATGTTAAAATTAAATCAAATAAACAAATAAGTTTATATTTATTTGTATTATTAATTTATATTAGTAAAATAAAATTTTAATGTCAGAAATAAAATCAAATTAACAAATAAGTATACATTTATTTGTATTTTTTTTGTTTTTTTAATGACATTACATCACATAATACTACTATTAATTTAATAATAATATAGAATTATAAAATATATGTAATGTATAATATATATAATAAAATATATATACATATATGTTATATATTATATTTAATTTATAATATATACATTATTACAAGAGGCGGTATGCCACACTATTGATTAGATTTAATAAAAGATATCTACCGATCCTTTAACTTGATTTTTATTACATCAGCATGTTACTCCTCCTATAAAAAAAAATGAGAAGAGAGGAGACCGTCGTGAACTTCACTCAATTTTCAAATAGAAAAAACATTACAGCTCAATTCAAGCTTTCCCAAATTCTTCTGATTAGCGCGAGTCAGTTTAGATCAGTTCGTCTGTGAAAGTGGAGGTGTAGTTCTTTTCTTTGAATTATAAGAAGCACCGTTAAATTACCTTTCTTTAATATCTAATAAAATTTAGTATTTAGTGATATCAAGTGCTTCATTTTTTTTTTTAATAATTTAAAGTGATATTAATTTTTGTTTTTTATTTATAAAATCCAAGAACTAAAAGATTAAATAACTGAAAATATTGCTATTTGTAAGATTGCAAAGAAGTGTCTAAACAAACCAGAAAATTAGACAGGTAAGGAATTATACTAGAAATGTAAAGTTTAGAATTGAAATGTAAGTTTATTAAAAAAAAGTGAATCATGCCAACAAAAAATGAAACTATTTCATTTCAATAAAAACAGCGGGCCGTTATCAGCGAAGTGCCGGCTTCAGAGAACTGTTAGACACGATCTCACCCGCTGTCTACAGAGTTCAATGTCGAAGAGTCTACAATAAGTTTTTTTAGTTTTTGTAGTTCTCGTCGTTACCGATGGCTTTAACTGTACACTCGAACGGAATTCAGTTACTTTAATATATAATTAAATAAAAATTATTTTCAGTGCGAAAATCATTTTTCATTTAAGAATTTTTTCTTAATTTTATTTTAAAATTAAATACGATTTTTCCGCTTTCCAGAGTTGTTGTCTCAATGCAGCGGCGCCGCCCGGTAGCGCCATGCCGTGCTCAAGGTGTGCGGCGGAAACTTGAACGGCATTTTTTAATTAATTTTGATTTTGGATTGGATTGGATTCTTGAGTTTTTGTTCATTTTGAATTATTATTAAAATAAATATGCGAATGGAATCAAGTCTTAATTTCTTTGTGCTCGATACACTTTGATCTCTGTGACAATTGATAATTTCTTTTTAATAATTTTTGCTTGTTTTGTGTGCAATGAAATAAGTGCTAAATATAAAATTAAAATTTATTGCATTTTGCAAAACAAACATATTTTTTGCTTTTATGTTTTTGTACGGTTCTGCCTCAATTTAGAAGCCATCTTGTTCTTCACAACGATGCATGTATGACGTACGTATGTAAAGACCGAGATCCATACGTGCAGATAATTCAACGTATATATCACAAAATGAAAAATTTCAGTGGGCAAAAAATTTAGTCCAAAACTTCGGAGCCTTTAAGGATCCATGATATTACTGCAAACTGCTTGCCATGGGGGAAAATACCCCGTCTTTCATGCCTACTGCACGAGCTATAGTCCTAATGTACTAAACTAACGCTCCTTGATGGATGCATTGATGCCATTTATGATCATGATATTTCCTAATGTTCTTAATAATTATGGACAAGGAAACCTGTGCAGTTGAGTACACTTATTTTTTGTTTTTGATTATATTTTAGACTTCCTTCTAAACTAATTAATATATTGACGCATATTTTCACAATCTCATAATCTACTATATGTGTAATGTACGTGACAGCCCTAACCTATGTCTTAAATAAAACCTTTGATGTATGCTTTAACTTCTTTTCTCGTCAACTTCAAAAAGACAGTTTTTCTTCTTAAGTTTAATAGTCTTGGATCTTAATATATATATATGTAACCAGTTCCTTTGAAAACTAAGCTGTTGCAGAGTATGTATATATGAACAGTCGTTTTGTCAACATATCTGAAATATGGGGCGAATAAGATTTTTTTATGGTTCCCTTCTTTAAATACTGCATTGCCAGTATTATATCCGTTGCCTCTAAAAGGTGAGTAGTTCCTACCATAGAAATTTAAAGAAATCTTGACTAATATCATAATGTTCGCATTTCTCATGAAATCAGACAATATCATTGGTTATGGTAAGAACTACTCAATACTTTTACACATCATCTTCAGTCATCTTCATATTTATGGTTTCATAAATATTCTTCACGCAGCGGCATCTATAAGTGAATAATGGTAGGTGAATGGAGTATCTTTGTCTACTTACTAACAAAATTTCACCGAACTTATTTGTTACTTAACTATGACTTGAGATCTTGTGTAATGTCGTTTTGTATGCATCGTTTAAAAGACCAATATGAAACAGAGAGAGAGAGAGGGTATGAAATATAATACTATATTCCGTAAATTTAGTAAAAACAACGACATATTGAAAAATATGTACAGGTAGCAATGCATGTCACACATATATATTTTGCCTTGGTTTGGACGACGGTCATAATGGGCACGAAGTTAAAGGTAACAACCGATATTTAACTCGAAAGACTATTCACAACATTCCAAAACATTCTTGGAATTTTGTCGTAAAGAAAACTGAAAGCACGAGAAGCATGCTTCATTTAATTTTGGACGAAGATTTGAGCCAATGGAAGATTTGTCAGTGCTTCATAACATACACTCTGATAAACTATCAAAAAGATAAGGGCAATTAGTATCATGAAAATGTATGAAGAAGGAATTCGTCAACCGGGTCAACCATTGTAACTGGCAATAAAACGTGGTGTTTTTAATACGATCTGAAAACAAAACTTTCTATCCACCAAAAGACCCAAAAAAGAAAAATTCAAATTCAGAGCCAGTAAAATTAAAAGAATTGTGAGAATATTTTCCAATCTAAATCGAATGGTGTATTCGTCTCAGAAGGTAAAATGGCTGTGGTGTTAATAAAATATTGACAAGTGGAGGGACATATTTGAAAATATTTTTTCTTGAACGCTTTTTAATTATAATAAGAGCTTGTAGCAGTCTTATTATGAAAATACTAGTTGTTGATTGTTGATATGCAGATGTCTGAGTTGACCTTAACTCTATTATATCTGTTTTAAGTCACACTAAGAATATCTGAATACGGGGCTTTATAATGTGATGGATCTGATGTCTTTGTATCTGCCTATGTTTATCAGATTTCGCTGTATTTTTAATTTGCTGAGTGTTGGATTATTGTGATTGTCAATTATATTGAACAGTTCCAGTGCACGATCTTTAATATATTTTTCGACTGAATCGACTCTCAGATCTCTGTGGATATCCGCTCCTCTTACGTACCATGGGGCGTTAATTAGTTTTCTTAAGGTGATATTTTACCAGTATATATATAAATACAGATATATATACATACAAGATAGCATTTTTACTGGTTTTATTTTTAAAAGTATAATTCACATATACGCTTTAATCAAAGAATAAAGGGGAAATATAACCGGGAATACATAATTGCAAGAGAATTAATAAAAATATAAGCTTGGAGCTCTACAATGATTGTAGGCCAGAGTTCTTGATATTTCAGATGAAATGTTAGAGAAAGAGAGAAAGCTAGCCAGTTAGTTTCCTTATCCTCGTAATAAGTAATTATGGTGCGGAAACAAAAAGTATTTCATTTTAATACGAATTGATTGGAAGCCATGCGACATCTGACCTTTCCCTAAACTGAATTTGAGGATGAAAGAAAATTATTTTGATATCATACCGGTCATCCAAATGACCGACTAAGATTTTAAATGCACTGATTGACTATAAAAAATACTTCGAAAAATTCCTCAATATTGTTATGTTGAATCTGGATCTACTTGTGTAGTTCTTTTTAGAGGTGGTAGTTGCTTTTGGGGGTGGTCTTCGAAATTCATGAATTGCTACCAGAAGTAGACCCGACCGTTCTTGGAACTCTTTAAAATTCCACAATCCTCTCGAGTTTTCAGTTTCACTGCGTGGAATCCTATTCAGACTAATCAGAATAAATCAGAATAAAAAAATTAAAATAAAAACCTTGTATATATCTCATTGGATATACGACACCCATACACTCTGAGTATACGACACCCATAATTTGAGTAAAAATATCTTTCAAACTTTCATGGCTCTGGTTAATGTGAGCCTAACATATTAGATAATATATATTAAAAAATAATTGTTTAATATAAAACGAAATTATGAGCATCTGATTTTTTAAAGATATAGTATAATGAAAACATTGATATTTAAAAAAACAGAAAACAGTTTTTGAAACCAAGTTTGCCTTTAAAAATGTTGTAGCAGTGACTAGTTATGTTCTGTTATGAGTTCTTGAATTAGTTTTTATATATAAGATTATAAATTTTGTTTTTCAAAATAATTAAATTTAGAAAGTTTTTTTAAAAACAAAAAAAATATGAATTACGTAATAGTTACCTTAGGACCCGATTTGATATTTTTAAAAATAGGTCAAAAATCACTAAAATAAATTTCCAACAAATTGTCTTATAATCACAACAACAACTACAAAAAGTTCTGTTCAAAGTATAGTTTCCGATTCACTTAAGATTAGAATAGTTGAGTACAGGTTCTGGTAATGTGTCATGAAAAAAATGTTCTCAATAATTTAATTATATTTTGCTAGACATTTCAAAATAGTATTTTGTTCACATGTATAAATTGTATAATATCAATACTATATATTTATATATATACCTCTATATATACAGTATATATTAGTTTGTATATTTGAATCGAAGCTGATAAGACTAAGAAATTTAGAAAAAAAATTGCAAATATATGCAATTCAGGATTTTAGCAGACTCACTGATATTCCACTTGTTTTATATTCAAGGTAACTTATAGCTAAACAGCTTTGGGTAAATATGGTTAATGATCCTAAAATGGATAGAAATAAGAAAACACACGCCCAGACAAACCAAGGACAATCCGATGAAGATCGGGTGGAAGAAATTGAAATCATAACTCGCCACGGCATCTACAATAAGGTCTACGAAATGGCAGAGAAGTTTGCATCAACTTACGTGGGTCAGTTCGCCATTGATCGTGGCGATCGGTTATTAAAGACGGTGGAAGAAACTGCAAAGTGGAGTTTGCCACATAGTAAGGTGTATTTGGATATTTTCTATTTTTATAAATTAATTTGCATTTTATTTTTATTTTAGACAAATCTGATGCAAAACTTGAGCGTCCTTTGTCATGGTTTCCTTTCTTGTCACTTATAATCACTCTGCGTTTGACACGCATGTGGCTATCGATAGCAGCTTTAATGATTGGAAATTCTCCAGTGACACCGCAAAACATGGTTTACTTTATACAAACAAGACGTCGCAAGTTGAGGGCTATTCGCATGCATGGCATAAAAGCGATACGTAAGCGGGAAATGGAGGCAAATGCTATGAAGTCGGGTCAAGGAAGAAGAGGCATCATGTTTAAGCTGAGAAATTTATTATCTAGCGCTATTTGCCGTCCAGGGCAGCATAACGAGCGTGCCAGACGTATTTATGTGCAGTATGGCAGGAAGAATTCGGTAGAAGATGTGAGTTTTGAATACTATTTATAGTCACATAATTATATTAATGGTAATTCCATGACTTTTTACAGTCCAAACCTGAAACGCAACAAGCCGTGAAACGTCCTAGAGAGGAATGCAATGAACAAAACGAAGAAAAACCCGAACTAAATCTTACTTGCAGTGAGTTACTCGATAAATATGCGAATGAAAATTCGGATGATGATTCAGACTTTATTCCAAATCCAAACGAGGATGCGGATGACTCAACTTCTAGTAGCGCGGAAGGCACATCAGGTGAAACTGAAGTTGAATCGAATGCGGTAATTTTGGAATAAATATTTTTTTATGTTTCCCAATTAACATCTTAACTCAAGTAGGATCAACATACTAATGGAAACTCGAAGAACATAGAAACCGAAAAGAATGAGGGTGACAACTTAAATATAGAATTTTTGCAAAACGGTGCAAAAGAACATGATATGCCAAAGCCCATAATTGATATAAAGAGCGAGCCTCACTCAGAAGGCGATCAAGTGATTACACAGAAGGAAGCGAATGGACCCAGTAATGGCGAGGAAAAACAGGATGTGGATGTCGGTAATGGATATTGATTTAGTCTATATTTAACTTAAGTACACAATTGAATACGAATTAGAGCGAATAAGTTGAATTTAAATTTTTATTTAAGTACGGAATCGAATTTGAATAAGAAAACTTAAACCAAATGAAAAATCTTTTCTTTTTTATGTCGCACACTGCAAACCGTTAACAAAATTCAAAATTACCGATTTAAAATTTTGGCATTCTTTTACATTTTGAATATGTATTTTTAATTGCGATCTCTCAACAGTTAAGAAAGTAAATATTGCCATTAATAATAATAAAATTTTGCAATTGTCATCCAACTCTAAACACCACCAACGCGAACCTGAAAGTGCCGATGTAGCGCACACG
>NC_051847.1:91130113-91193034 GCF_002237135.1 Teleopsis dalmanni | reverse complement strand
TCGTGTCACCAGCAGCCATTTTTACTTCAACGAGACAAAAGGATTCTACTGCTTGCGTTACGACAGCGGCGACAGATGCTTGCGTGAGACCAAGGGACGCAAACATCCTCACGTCGATCCCGTCGTCGTTTCCAAATTGCGTAAATTTTTTGCCGAACACAATCAGCGATTTTACGAATTGGTCGGTGAGGACTTGGGCTGGCCTGAGGAATAAAAACCAAGGCTCCTATGCTCCTACGCTCATTGCATGTCCATTGAAAAGTAAACATTGTTATATTGTAGATTCGTCGTGCGAGTAGGCAAAGATTAAGGATAAAAAGTTTACATGTAAAAGTCAACAGAAACTGAAAAAAATTCTAGCGTGTAAAACAGAAAATGTTACTGTTATTGAGAATTATGGACTGATGGAATATTATTAGTTTAACATAAATATTTTGATTTCGATTTAATTGTTTCGTATTATTGTTAACAACAGAATATATGTAGAGTTTATTGCTGTTTTAGTGGTTGCGTGTTCGTTTCTCTCAGTGTACTTTATGTGTTATCTGAAACGGTTGAGTGAGTGTGGATTGTGATTGTGATTGTGATTGTTGCATTTGAAGGATAATAAATTTATTTTTGTTTTCGTTTTTGTTTTTAATGTGGAATGTTATTGAAGCACTTCGTGTATGTATTTTATATACACGGAGATAAAAATAAAACAATATGTCCCATGACACTTATTCAGTTTTTTTTTATTTTATATTCAAGTAAAAATATCATTTAATTGCCTCGAATCAGTGCAGTCATGTGAACAAAATTTATTTTGCTTTTTAATGTGATATATAATATTGCGAATTAAATTTATGACAGAAGAATATTTGTAATAATTTAATACTGAAACAAGTACTTCACACTTGACTCTTATCTTATAAGCTTTTACCTATTATTATTTGAAAAGAAGTAGTGCACTGCGAACTAAAAGATCTATTGTGCCCATTAGCCGAATTAGAGTGTTTCTTCAAGTCCGATTTCTTCAATGAAGGACAATATAGAGCCTAGCTTTATTAGCCTTGAATCCTTATGAGTCATGAAATGCTAGGAAGTGTTTCTTCCGATGGCGCATCAGTGCATCGGGCACTCCCCAAGCACATGATATGTAATTTCTCACTCTTCTCTACAGTATCTGCAGTATGAGTTAGATTGAATTCGTAGCTTCGTTAGATGATTATTCAATCTACAATGACGGAAAAATAATCCCGTTAGGCTCGCACTTAATAAATGGGGATATTCATTTTCAATTATTTTAAAATAGTTAAATTGTTAAAGAACATTAGGCTTAATCGATATTTTATGTTGAAATAAAGCATTTCGTTGATTTATTATTTTTTATTAATTTAATTTTAATAATATTGTTAATTTTTTTTTAATTTAATTTTTAATAAATATTTTTTAGTTATTTCTAATAATTTTAATTTTTATTATTTATAATAGTTTTAATAAACACTTTAAAATAAGATATTTTAAAAACAAATAAAAATTTTTTGAAAAGTTTATTATTTAACTATTAAACAATTACCCGTAAAAAAACAAAATGATTAATAAACACTTTACTTAATAAAGTTTAATCAAATAAAGTTTCCCCGTAAGTACATATATTGCAAATGAGGAAATTAATAAGAACGGGGCACTTATCAAGGTTTTTTTTAATTATTTTGATTTTTATTGAATTTTCTAAAATTAGCTCAGAACTAGCAATAAATTATTGCTAACTGCTATAGAAGTAGAAAGAAAATAGTTAATTTATTATACTTAGCCATAGCATCGTCGAAATCTTAGGGCTAAGGAATCAAGGGCTAAGGACATTTTTCAAAAATTTAGTCTCAACGTCTTAACATTATATACCGTAAAATGTTATAATATTATTGATATTATTTCTTTTATGTTATTATAATTGGATATAACTGGATTTAGTTTGTCAGCACAAATGATCAACTATGGTCGTAGTGCTGCACTCCGTTGGAAGCTGGTACCCTGTTTATTTCTATTCTAACTAGATTGAGTTTTACTTGATAGTTCTCTTTTAAGCTGTGAATATTGGTAATCAAAAAAATATTTTTTTTCAGTTTCAAACTTTTAAATTTCAAATGCCTAATATCTATACTTACTTAACATATCATAATAAGTTAAATCTGCTGTAGTCTGTAGCCTAAATTAAAATTTAGCTTTTAAGAAAATAGTTTTCAAGAGAATTTGTGTAAGAAAGAATTCTCTATTGATGTCAATATGAAATAAAGTCTCTTTCTTGTCAGAATCAATGCAAAATCAACCATCAAATATTTACTAACGCTCTTAGTTTAAATATGTGAGAGAAAGCTTTTTCTTGCGAAACTGAGCTTTTTGAAAGCTTCTGCACATCTATGAATTTTGTAATTTAACTATATCAAATTAATTTACATATTAATTTTATATATATATATAAGCAAATTAATTTATTATTAAAATCTATTTCAGTTTGCAAGTCTGATGTTTTTTATATTATTATAGAATTTGTTAAAAGTGTACTTTATTTTAGGAGTAGTTTGTTTTTTTTAAGTAATTTTATTTTTCTTTTATGTTTTTTTCTAGAAGGATACCAATAAATTGCAATCCAACTAAATTTACACGAGTCTTGCTATCATATAAACTCTACATAATCGCCTTCATTAAATAATTTGCCAAATATTATGTTTAATTTATTTTATATATTCACGAAAATATAATTCTCATTATGTTTGTTTTAAAACTTTTTGTTTCTGCATAACAATAATTTAATTTCTTTTTTGATATGTATTTTGTAAATTAAATGGGGATACCCAAGGTATTGGGTACTTATGAGTATTTTCAAATGTTTATAATACTGATTTGAATTTTATTTTTACTTGTAATAAAATTAATAAAATATCAGATTTGCATATATTTGTATCCTATAACACATTTAAAGTTCTTATATTTCAATAATTGGTATTTTTGTTAGTTATAAAATAAATAAATATTGGTAGAAAATAGCTTTTTTGCAATGCAACGTTCTGTCAGTTTTCTCAGTGTATCGAAACAGTAAGCAGTATAAATGTTGCTCAAAAAGTAGTGATATTATGCGGATTTTGATGAGTAAGCATGGTTTAGGGGTTACGCTTTTTTTTTGTGATGAGAAGGGGGAATGCTTTATACACCGTCAAACCGAGTATCGTGTGCCTAACTTCCTAAAATTTTAATATGTAGTATACAGACTAAAACGCCTCATTTTCGGAGAGACTGGTTTATGATAAAAGTATATGAACTCTAGATGATAGGTTACAAAGAGCAAAAAAGTTAATATCAAAACATATATAGTTTTATTTTGGGTCAGTCGAGTCTTTCAGAGAAGTTTGAATAAAGTATTTATGATTCTTTTTGGTTTTTTTTCAGTGATGTGAAGGGGAAGTGCTTTATTTGTCGACAAACCGACCATTGTCGGAATGGTTTATCCGATTTCCTTACATTTTAATTTATAGTAAACGGACAAGAACACCCCATCTTCGAAGAAACTGATTTATGGTAGGAGTCTATGCATTATTAGTGATCGGTTGAGCAAAAAAGTTAATATCAAAACATATATATTTTTATTTTGGGTCCCTCGAGTTTTTCAGAGAAATTTGAATTAAACTATTTTGAAATGCAAAATACCATTAGAAAGAGATAGCAATATGCAACTTGGGTGCTTTTACCTGTGTTGAACATTATTAGAATATTAAAATTCCCAATGTTGTATGAATGGTTTCGGTACTATAAAGCGATTTACTGACAGATTGTTTCAGCAGTTGGGCGGGGACTAAAAAAGATAGAAAGATGTCAAGTGTTTCATTTTAATTTTATGTATATTTTATAATTAATTAACTCGTTTTTTTTTAAATACAATAATATATAACAGAAAAAACTTATTATAAAACTATTTTCAAATTAAAATGTAATCAAAAATATCCTTTATGTTAATGTTTTACACCTTTTGATTCGGACTTCATTATTTTTGCTTATTGATTGAAATTATAATATATCACAATTTTTTTTTTTTAAATAATCCTATTAAAATTTAATTATTGTTTCATGTCTACATATACATATGTGTGTGTGTGTGAATGGTAATCATTGTTATAATAGTATTTCATATGCTTAAGTGAAAATGAACATTTTAAAACGAATTAAAAAACATTTATGCGAATGAAATAATTCACTTATTTTTTAATTTTTAATTAAATAAAATAAAATGAAATAAAAATTACTGTAAGCGTTAACGATTCCTCAGTACTCCGAACAAATTATGCATTTCGAATGAAATTTTAAATTCAACTGAAGGGCAACTCCGTGAAGTGCTGCAGGGAAGTACACAATGGGCATTCAAAATCTGATAATTGAGTTGAGCTCTTCCGAAAATAGCCCGCGAATAATTTTGTTAAATTTTCTATTTGATTTCACTTAAATGCAATGCAAATATCCGTTCACGAATCGCAAACTACAAACTGCAAACTGCAAACTGCAGACCACAGTTTCATTAACTCTTTATTTCATTTTCATAATTAAAGCCATTCCGCGCCTAAAAGCGCACTTCATTTCGGTATTTGTTTTGGTGCGGTCATTAAATTTTATTAAAAATTGTTTTTTAATTGAATTATTAGCAAATAACAAACAAACAAGTGCACTCTACCTTTCATTATATTAAATACCTTTTGTACTTATTTGTTTTTATTTATTGCGCTCTTAAAATGCCATTGTCGATTTATTTTAATTCTGATTTTTGAATTTAAAATTTAATATTATATACGCTTATGTTAGGTTGTGTAATTAGTATTAGTGACTTTTGTTTGTAGGTGTTGGTTTTTGTTTAACTTCACCTGAGCTGCAAATTAATACTTTTAAGTATTCGAAACGAGATTCTGATATAATTTGTAAAATGTTACATATCACAGAAAATATTTTCTTTTGCAATTTTGTGATAGTTTATTCGCACTTCACTACATGAGCGTAGTCAGAAACTAAGGCAAGGTAGATAGAGGATAGGACAGTTGGTATAATCTTTATAATTTGAACAATTCTTTCATAAAAACTGATGAGCAACTGACCAACCATTTTTGGAGAACGTTTCTCTTAATATGTATGATCATGCAGCTTCTTACAAAAGGTCATTGCATTTAAATCGTGAATCTGGTTGCAATATCTCGACAAAGTGTTCTTGTACTTACATATATCCATGCCGTCACCATCGATCGATCATCTTCTTTTCAATATAAAATTGAATATCATTTCACTTAATATGTATGATTATATGGTTTCTTAAAAAGGTCATTGCATTTAAATCGGTAAACTGATTCCAAAAGCTGGACAAAGTACTTCTTGTACTTGATAAATCCCTACCATCATCATCGATCGATCAATATAAAATTGAAAAACATTTCACTCAATATGTATGATTATCTAGTTTCTAATAAAAGGTCATTGCATTTAAATTGAAAATCTAGTTCCAAAAGCTGGACAAAGTACTTTTCGTAGTTGATAAATCCCTACCATCATCATCGATCGATCAATATAAAATTGAATAACATTTTACTCAATATGTATGATTATGCAGTTTCTAATAAAAGATCATTGCATTTAAATTGGGAATCTAGTTCCAAAAGCTGGACAAAGTACTTCTTGTACTTGATAAATCCCTGCCCTCATCATCGATCGATCAATATAAAATTGAAAAACATTTCACTCAATATGTATGATTATCTAGTTTCTTATAAAAGGTCATTGCATTTAAATTGGGAATTTAGTTCCAAAAGCTGCACAAAGTACTTCTTCTACTTACCCATATCTTCATACATACTCTCACCATACCCTCACCAGCGAACAATTTCCCGTTTTTTTGAGCACAAACGTTACATCGTTAACGTTTTTATAGAGTGTTCCATGTGCCCCCCATGGCTACGCCCATGCTTTACCAGTACAAATATTATTTTTTGCGAATTAAATTTATTTTTTCTAAAGAAACTGTAAACTTTCCACATTTGGGTTAAATGCAGTTCACTGAATTTTTATTTTAAATAAAAAGCAAAATAAAGTATGTTTTTTTATTAAAACGCACATATTTGGCAAATTAAATAATTAAAACAATTTAAAGTTTTTATTTTTCCAAAAGAGGAATAATATTTATAGGTTAATTATTTAATAACAGCTATTTAAATGTTAAGTTATTTTTTTTATTAAACTCCAAAGCCAAGTGAAGTGGATTAAATAAAATAAACGTACTCATATTTATTTAAAAAAATATGTATATTTTAATCTGCAATTCATTTTACACAAACTCGTATTTGAGTTGAGTATGTATATAAATGTAGTCAGATTTATATATATTTATATTAATGCAAAAGTAAATATTTTTTTACAATATTTATTTGTTCATATATAACCACATACATATATATTCAAGTATGTGGTATCTGGTTTTTATAATTTAATTAATTTAAATTCTACAACATGCACTTACGTGAATTATCTTTCTAGTTAATGAAAAACCACAAAGCTCAACTCAGTTTCAAGACTTATCACATCACAGACTGCATGTGAAATAAAAATGGAATAAATGTATTCCATTTAGAGAGAAGTGTAAAAACCAGATTGAAGAGTATCCTTCGAAATTCTATTACAAATTTATATCAATACAAAGTTCCAGCTCTTCTCCTAACTCTAAAACACGACCACCTTTGTCTTAATAAATGCCTTTGATAAGATACACTTGGTTTCATTAAATAATTTCCCTTAACCACATCACTAGTACAGTTTTAACTAATTAAGTTTAATGTGTAGAAGACAGAGATGCCATGCAATTACCTATTTTGATATCCTATATCTGTTGGTTGATAATTAGGTAGGTCGAACCAGTTGGCAACAAGATGCCATCTATAGATTTCTGAGTTTTTATCAATAGCAGTTAGAGACATTCATTTTTTTGTGTAATCTTTCCCAACTCTGTTTAGGATCTCCGTAAATTACTTAACTTACATTGGGTCAAGTTTGATACTTCTTGATTGAAGTTTGAAAGTAGAAATGAAAATCGCATAGAGCATTAAGGATACCGAAATAATAAAGACTGCAAAGCCATACACACAAGCGATGTAGAAAACAATTAGTATGATATTTAAATACGTACTTACATACGTGGCCATCTTCATACTGGGTATCTTCAAAATCTTCAAAAGGTATCTTCATGATCTATAGTTTAGGGACCCAATACACTGATTGACCAATAGACGTGTGCTGTGTGTATATTAGTTTCATGAGCTTTGTAAGAGTGTGGATCACTCATAGTTTTGAGATTTCAATAGAGTTTTCATCTTTTTGGAAAATAGTTGCCGATCCTAAATAAGGCTTTTGTATTTGCAACCAACGGTGTATCACGATTCAACTTTTTTTATGACAACACACTTTCAAGTATGTATTTCAACCCATAATAGTTTTCTCGAAAATCGAAGAGTCGCTTGTGGATTAAAGTTCTTAAAGCCGTGGGATATGATTGCAGAAATATAAATATCTGAAATTTAGTCACTCTTAAATTGATTGATTATTGTGCGAAATATCAAAAGCATAATGGTTTTCTTCTTCCCAATTTCATTATCTGCCACCGGCTGCAAACCCCTGCCTTCCCTTAGTGTGAATAGGCATACTCCGTTTATTGTAATCCGGCTTGAATCATCTTATGACTTAGGCTTAAAAGCAATAACTTGTTTCTTAGCCTCACTAAATGGTAGTACAACACTGACATCCTACTATAACTATATATAATATATACAAAATCCGAAGGTTTTAAAATTTCTTGCTCCAAATTTGACAAAGCAAAGCAGAGTTGTATTGTAGGGCAGGTTGATATAAGTTAATAATATATCAATATAAAACAATTATTTTACGAGTGCCCAAGTAAAAGTGAAGAAGCTTCGATTCCCACGTTGAGAACTACAAAGGCCAAACAGGACTATACCAGATAAACAAGTTGTTGTCCCGTTTGGTAGCAATCAGGAGATCGAATAATATCGCAGGATTATGCCGTTAATGAAACTAAGCATAGGGGTCGTATTTGAGAGGACATGGATGTTAACTTATATATGTACCTTCCACACTAAATTGGGATTTTTTTGAAGTCAAGTAATTTTATTCAGAGAAATGTTGAGTTTGATTTAATTATTTTTAGTTCTTAGTTCACAATTAATTAATTTTATAAATGTTTTGAATTAAGTTGTTTTATGACCTCAGGTCTTTGTATATCGAAGTGCGTAAGTGTATTTGGTATTAATGAGAAGTATGAAGTATGTGTGAAAATAGCAGATCACTTTATTTATTTTATATTAAATTCATTATTAACATATCGCTTTGATGAAAAAAACTAAGTGCTTAATATAAACTATTGTATTCAATAGAGAGAAATTTTTATCGAACAGTAGTAAAATTGCAACAACAAACATTTTTTATTATTTTTAATTAAAATTGAAAATTAATTTAAATTAAACTACTGAAATTTAACAATTAAAATTAAAAATATAATTAATTAATTCAATTATTCTACAGCTAGTTTATGATTTATTTCATCTATAAACACAGCAAGTGAATTCGTTAATTAAAATTATACAGCAAAGTAACAAAACTCAAGTACGGCTTTGGGTCAGTTCGTTAAGGTGCGCTGACTCTGAGCTTCAAATCTGGCAGGGTACGAACCAAAAATTCAATTTATTAAAGTAACATATAATGAATTTTTGTTGTTGTAGTTCACTATTGTTCGAAAAAACCTCTTTAAATATTTTATATATTATAATTAAAACTAATTCTCAACATTTATGTTTATTTTTATTGATTGAATATAAGTAAACTTTATTCAGATTTGCAAATTAAGTCCATCCTAGAAGATTGTCATTGGTTCAATTTTATTCTCCTACGAAATATACGAAACAATTATTTTTAAATTTAAATCAAAATCTCATTCGCATAAAATGTTTTCATTTTATTTTAAATAAATTCAATAATATTTATCAAAAAGCAATATTTTAATTTTAAAATAAAACAAAAGACAAAAAGCAAACTAAAATTAAATTTTACAATAAAAAATGTAAAAAGGACGAAACAGACAGTGAACGCTCGTTAAAGATATGAATTCAGTTAATAAAAAAAAAATAAATACAAAACCAAGAACGCATAAATTTTATTAAATAAAATATTAAAAGAGAAAAAATTAAGCAACTAAATGTGATTTTTCTAGTTATTAAGAGACAAAGAGTTTTTATTTAATTGTATAAAATAATTAAAATAATTAATTGTATCTGTAATGACGATAGAGAATTTTAGTTGAATTTTGTGATTAGTTAAATTAATTAAAGTAATTAAAGTAATTTACGAATTGTAAATGTTTAAATGTTTAAGTTTGGCTGAATATGAAGAGTGCATACAATTAACAATTAACTTAATTGAAATTAGCATATATCTAGCAAGTAAGACTAACTAAGTAACTAACTAAATAAGTAACTATAGTAATTAGGATAAGTGGTGGCAATGCCGAACTCATGTGAAGCGTGAACACGTGTATCGTATCGTAAACATATCAAACCAAACTGATCAACCATGAAATCGAAACATATCAATTGCATTTGCAATATAAAATTTAGTTTTAGGCTAAAAACCAACATTTTAGGCTTTTATAGATTTTTAGTAAAATATTTACATACTCTACTCACAGGTATGAGTACAGACATACATATCTCTTTTACATAGCGTATTTTACAGAATAAGTTCCATTTAACTAAATTCATTGTACAATATTTAGTAAATGAAGTAAATTTAGAACAGACCTTAGCTAAGCCTGCAAGTAAATTAATTTCTAGTGAATAGCAAATTAAATTTAATTAAACTAAATTTAATTTAAATGAGCTATAATCGCTTACTTTACATTTTAAATTTAAGTCAAAAATATAAATATCCATAAATTATAGCCTTTAAGCAACAAAAATATCAGTAAAATAACAAATTTCAAATCTAAACATATCAATTTTTAATAAAAAATTAAAAAAATTTAAATTTATGTAATTAAAAAAATATAAATGATTTTATGCATTCGAAAGAAAAATATTTTTAATATTTTTAATTATTTTTTATTTTCATTTTATTTTACAAATTGCCTTAATAAAACATGAGCACGTATATTTAGTCAAAGTTTTTTTTTATTTTAATGGAAATTGCTTTAATTGAATTTCAATAGAAAAATATATAATTAAATTTTATGAAAACAAATAAAAAGTATTTTAAATTTTATTTAATCGAAAAGTATGAATACTATATAAAATTTTAGAGAAATTGTGGCAATTCTCTTATATTTTTAATTAACAGTAAAAAAATAATTAAGTATAATTATCAAATCGTTAATAATTTAATAACATTGCATATGATTTGTTTTAATTAAATACAATAGTACAAAAAAATTATAATTATAAATTTTTAATTTTAATTGCTTTATTTAATTACATATAAACACTGGTCTGAGGAGTTGTAGTTGAAACTACAGAAGTCTTCAGGAAATAAAAAGTATTAATTAATAATTTAAATAACAAAATAATTTCTCATATTAATGTTATGTTATTATATATTATTTGTATTAACATATTATTTCAATAAAATTATAATTCTCATACAGTTACTTTTGATGCTAACAGTGAAACGTACTGTACATTAAGAAAATGTACAGTAAAATTTTCATGTGAAAATTACACACAATTCTCAAAATACATTGAAGCTCTTTGCATCTCTTAAAGTTGCAACAATAATTGCAACTATTGCTTTTTATCTCAATAAAGTGATAGTAATGAATCAAAATGGTCAGCTTTAGCAACGATTTAAAAACTAAATATCATTTGAGAAAGTCAGTACACTACTTTAATATATACACCTATTCCAACAACAAAAACTAGACTGTATTAGTCATCTTTGGGATGAACAAACCTTTTCTTTTACTTTCTTTTACATTACTATACTGGTTCGTATAGTTTGTAAATGGCTCAACCTCCTGGTCGATATTGTTATAAAATTAATAATGTTAATTAACAATTAAATTGGCCATACCTAGTGCATTATACCCTATGTTAGGAAGCAATAAACTAAAGTAAGAAAATGATCCAATGCATGCTTTAAGTCTTGACCACTATTGAGGTTCTTTTAATGGACTTTTGAAAATATCTAGTTGTACGGGAACTAGTATTTTTTTACTTTTTAACCTTGAATTCCATTTTTTTAATAACAAGAATATTTCATTAATTTGCCGCTTTCAAATCGATCATTCTCAGTGAGTGGATTGATAACTTAGTTAAAGAAAAAAGTTATTATCAAACTTAAATTAATGGGTCTAATTAAATTAAAAAAATCGTTATTATATCTTGTTTAATTAAATTTTTTATTACTATTTTTAACTTTTAAAAATCTTCATACTTCCTTAAAAACAAATAGAATGGCTGATTTTGTCTTTATCCACTTAAGAGAGCTTTCAGTGCAATAATATTCATACATTAGTAACTTGTCTTGTGATTATAATTTATGGAATATATTTTAAATTATTACTTTTAATTTAATAATATTAAGAAATCAAAAAAAAAACGTTTCTTATTATACTTGAGTATTTATTCAATATGTTATAAATTGCAGTTGTTTCTTATATAATTTTATAAATGTTATAACTTTTTAATTTAAAGTTTATATGTAATAATATTATATTAATTAAATTTAATTATATATAATATAATATTTTATTTAGTTTTATTTATATAAATAAATTTTATAAATTTAAGTTTCTTTTTAATATAATTTTATAAATGTTATGATTTTTTTATTTAAAGTTTCTATATAAAAATATTATATTAATTAAATTTAATTATATATAATATAATATTTTGTTTAGTTTTATTTATATAAATAAATTTTAATTATAAATAATATTTTTATATGTTATAAATTTAAGTTTGTTTTTAATACAATTTTATAAATGTTATAATTTTTTTATTTAAAGTTTATATATAAAAATATTATATTAATTAAATTTAATTATATATAATATAATATATTATTTAGTTTTATTTATAAAAATTAATTACATAATTTTTTTTCTATTTTTTAATTTTTTTTTAATATATATTCAATATAAACCATTTTAATATATTTCATTTTTTAAATAGACTTCTTTTTGTATTGTACTGTACTGTACTGTACTGTACTGTACTGTTCAATGTTTTTCATACAGTACTGGTGCACTTATGCTAAGTGCACCAAAAATAATTTCATTAAAAACCAGACTAGACACAAAAATTGTCACAGGAAATAGAAATTTTACGTGCCCAATACAATATTTTATTATAATTAAATTGTATATGTAAATAAAAATGCATATTATTATTATTAAATATATACATAAATAATTGTTTGTACCGTTATAGTCCCAATTTTATAATATTTTGTATGGATAATATTTTTATGTTCAATCAAATATACAATATTTGTGTAAATGATCGTGAGAATAAATTAAAAATATTTTATATTTTATTAAAAACATCAAGCATAAGAAGAAAAATTAGAACAACGAAATATTATTTTGTATTATTTTTTATAAAAGTTTCGAAATATATTTAATATAAATATTTAAACAAAATATATAAATTATACATAAGTAGGAAGTAAAACAATTTACAGAATTATTATTAAAATAATAATAAAAATTAAAAAAATAGAAAATTTAGTTTTAAGAGAAAATTTATAAACTGAGTTTAGCTACAAATGCAAAAATGAAAAAAAAAAAAATTATTAAAAATTTTTACTTAAAAAGAAAAAACAAGACATAAAAAACATATCAAATACATATCAAATGTAAAAGAAAGATTTTCAACTTAACTTACGTATATTAGTGCATCATATAATGTGTACATATTGTGTCTATAAATTACCTAAAATTTTGAACTTATCTACTTTATAAAATATTTACAATATCTAAATATTTACTGTAATTTTTCCCTAAACTTGTGATCGTCTATAAACTAAAATTTCTCATTAAAAAAGTAAACAAATTAAATAAATTAAAAATTAAACAAACTTAATGCATATCACATTGAAACTAAAAATAATTAAGGACTCAACAAATTATCTTCTTCGGTGTAAATTTTTAAATGTTTTTAAAACTCAGCATGTATATTAAATATATAAAAAAAAACATATCATATATCTAAATTAAAATTAAAATTAAAATTGTTTTAGTGAAACAGTTTTTGCTTTACGAAAAATTCAAGAGTTTAAAATTCTACAAATTAATTTGTTTTTTATTTAACGTTAGTTGCATGCAATTTTAAATTTAAAAAGTGATTTCATTTTTAAATTAACAACTTATTTACTCTAAATTTAATGTACTTATGAGAATTACTATTTACCTATTTACTAAGCAAATTATGAAATTAAAAAATTATGAATATAATTTACCATTGCGTAAATAAAATTTCGATGTAATATTTAAAATAAATGTAAAAAAATACAAAAGAAATATAAATGTTTGTTTTGTGTGTTTTTTTCTTTACTTATTTAAGGAAAAGCCTTGAAAAATTTATTAAGAAAGCAAAATACCAGATCATATCGCTGTTGTACCCATAAAGGCAAGATTTCTCTTTAATAAATAAGTGGTTCTTTGCTGTCTTAAAATTGACTTACATGGGAATAATTTAGCAAAATTGTTCACTTAAGTCGCTTTAAAAACCTAAGTTAGTACTATGAAACTGGCACTTAAGGATATATTACGAACATGACTTTAGCAAGTATGACAACCATATTCGCATATCTTGCAAAGCAAGTATTTAAACCGAACTCATACTTCTTACTTTCTATGTTTTTCCAAATAACTTATCTGAGACATACACGCCTGATATAATTTAAGACAAAACCCTAATTATTATTGACAACAAAGACCGTATTCGTTCAAAAATTGCAGTCTTGGATGAAGACCGTAAACTTCGTGCAAATGGAGTAAAGCACGTTTATACTGTGTGATTAAAGGAGTGAGATTTAATTAATAGCACAATTTAAATCTGCACTGTTTACAGATCGTATATTTAAATAAATGTTAAAGAATTAATAAATACAAAGTAAATGGATATTAGCCGTCAAATAAATATACATCTCATAAGGATATTGTAAATATAAAGATTATTCCATTAAGAATGTTTGTAACAAACCATGGAATGCAATATACCAGAACATTACAGAGGAAAGAATTGTTATTTCAATTAATATTAATACGTTGTACTAGAAAAACATTTTCTAAGGAGATTATTTTCTTATTATTTTGATATTTGTTTCACACTATCGATTGTACGCCTGTACGCAGATCACACTGGTGGAAGTTTTAAAAGACTAATATGGACCCTACCTCAAAGTAATAATAACGTAGTCCAAGGGTCTCTAGGAATGAGGGGGAGTGATTTAGTCCGTGCGAGTCGGACACTCACTTTCCGGGGCACAGGATCTTGTGTAGGTATTCCACTCCTCCTTGCCACACAAAAAAAAAATCATTAAGTGATTAGCGTGACAAATAAGCTTTAAATTATTTATATTCATAATATCATTTGTGTCTTCCTGTCCCTTATAGACTTTATTGCCTTAGTACTACCTTCCATTTCGCACGAGAAATGTTACATGTACTGTTTGGAAGTATCACTTGCTGCATTCGGCCAGATGTGTTAATCTGGTAACAAGCCCCCAAATGACAATATCGTAGTAGTTATGATTAAAACCCAGAGTTACGAAAGGTAGAATATCTGTATACATTTACTTTTATTTGAGGTGTGATTGAACTTTTCAACCTGGTGCTATGACTTAAAGAATAGCAGAGGTGCTAGAAGGGCATATAATTAGTACCGTCGGAATAGCTTGTATTCCAATGTGACCGTTTATCGTTGCATTATACTGATAAATGTGTTAAGATCATCGTAGTGTTGAGTCTTAATGGTAGGAAATCATATTGAAAAACTATAGACTGCATTAATTTTTTACTGCAATGTAATATATCCGCGTGGTTCATTGCAATTTTAATACGGTCTCAATGCATTGATCTGACTGCATGGTATTAATACGGTCTTTCTTTAAGTATTTTTCTGATTGATTTTTGAGCAGTACTGTCATAGCTATTGCAATGAGAGCTTTTAATGGTTTATGTATTGAACTGAGAAAACTTGTTTTCAAGCGTTTTCGCCAAGACCGTAATATTACGATATTTCAGTATTTTCAGTACTGAAAAACGAAAAGAAACATCAAAAGCTTTAAAGCTTTAAGCACGCAGTGGTAGAACTTTTCTTTTAAACAGGAAACAAACAAATAATAAAAATAGTTTCGGTGCAGTTTCAGTGCAGTTCAGTTTAGTCTTGATTTGTGCATTCAGTCGTTTGGTTGTTATTGTCTTTCGTGTTAAATGTTTTTTTTGACTTTATTTTATTTTTGTTCGTAAATAAACTATAAACATGCGAAACTATAAAATCAACAAATTTTTTACTGGCATAGGAAGTTGGCGTCTAATGGAAATGCGAAAATTGCAAGAACGAAGTTTTTCGTTTGGCGCTCTTCGCTTGCAACAGGTATGAGAATCAAACCGATTCCCACTCTTTTCTATCACAAGGTCAAACAATGTGCATGAGCGAAGTTACAATTAGGCAACGTGAGCGCCCGTTTTTTATAATTTAAATGAATATTTCTATGAAACCATAATAATAATAATATTCTATTGAATATGTTTTCATTAAAAGAATGGTTAATGCCTTAAAAAAAACCTCAGAGAAGATACACTCCACTTTAATATCTAAAAATAAAATTATTTAAAACTAATCAAGTAATCTTTTATTTTATTGAATAAAAACATACAGCATATATCAAATTAAAGATTAATAAATCAACTGCAAATTATATGGGCTCTGATTTGATTTATTATAGAAATCATAATTTAAATCGGATGAGAATTATATTGTAAATAGAAAAAGTATTAATATTTATTTACGTGATAAACTAAAATGAAAATTCTAACATTATTTTTCAAACTTCAGATGTTAAATATACTCACTACGATTATTAACCCTGATAAACAAAAAAATCTTTGAGTTTATCACAGGTATCTTCACTGACAAATCGTATATATCAACTGATAATATTGCTTTTTACTTTGTCGAGTACATTGGACAAAAAAATCCAGTTGCTAAAATTGTCTTCGTCCACATAGTCCGTGGACTGTGCGCAGGTAGTATCTGCAAAATTTTATGAGACTATTATGTGTACTTTGTTGTTCTTCAAAGACAGAATGATGGACAAAATTACCTGTTTGCAGACAAATAACAGAAACGAAACGTTGTGACTAATCAGTTGCAGTTTTAAAACGGATTTGTGAAATTTTGTGGCAATTATATGAAATTTTTTAGTATTTAAGTATTAATATTTAAATAATAAATAACAAAGGACAATATATTACCATATTTCCCGTTTTAAAAATTAAGGTAGAGAGAAAAGAAAAAAACAATAACAAAGATTAGTTACTCCAGGAGCGCACATTTACTATATATCCGAATGCGGACACTGTGTAAGACAGTGTCCTCAATTGCTTATTTATGTTATTTTTCTCATTTGTTTGAAATGTTTTCAATAACCGTCATACATTTGTATCCATCAATCGTTATGTATATCTCCATATGTTACCGTCTTCTGTGACGGATTGATCTGTATTTAACTAAGAATTGTTTCACCTATATATGTATTTCAGTGTGGACACACATGTACATATGTAAATATTTTTGTTTTGTTTCTGTAGATTTTGATTATTATATATGGTTTAATTTTTAAATCATTAAAATTTAAATTTATATAAATTATATAAATTATAATTTTAATGTAAAAATATCATTAGTTTACTAATAGCTTTTTAATACTTATTCTGAAAAATAATTTAATAAATAAGATAAATATTTTTTTAATATATATAGTTTTATAAAGCCCTCATATAGGCTTTGATGTAATTTGTTTTATGCTCAACATGAAATCTCTTTCAATTTCGTCTCATATCTTAAGCCGTCCAATTTATTACTCAGCGAATTTTTTCAATTTCTAAACTCTGATTACATTATCTATGAATATCATTTTCCAATATGTTATATTATCAAATCACTGTAATTAATTTATTACACTGTTCAATAAATGTTTTAACAATATTTACTAATTTTACTTATTATATTAATAATAACATAATTTGCAATCATAAACACTTTATTGTTTATTAAATAATTAATGGTTAATCTAATCTACAATAATCAAATTATAATCTATACAGATTCAAAGTCCGAGGTGTTCGCAACAGTTATTGGGAATAATTGTAATTTATAATACTCTGTTTTTTAATCATTATTCTTAGTTTCTATTAACATGAATAGTGAATAATGAATTATGTTGCACCAATTTAGATTATAGATTAAGAAAAAAATTTTTATTATATATAAAACCGCATTTCAGTATTTTTGGTCTTTCCAACGCAACTTACCTAGTCCTAATATATCCTATAATCTAACTGTTTCGTCCAATAATATTTAAATCGTAAAAAAATAGTTTTTAAAATCCTTTAATCCTTAAGGTAGTTTCAGCCAATATGGAAGACACCGTTAGAACTGACGAGGAATGGATGAATGCCAAGGATTTCAATACAATGCCTGGACCAACACGTATTCAATTACTAATGGATTACTTTCCCGGAGGTAATAAATACTATATTTAGTAATCATTTATGGTACAAAACAATATATGTGGGTGATATTATATGGCACTGATGCATTTCATAAAATTTTTCCCACACTGAAATTTTTTTCGTTATGCTTTAATTCTTACTAAACAGTGCAGAATTATTACACTACAATCATAAAGCCCTATGCTCCACTGGGAGATGAGGATGAGGGAGAGAGAGATGAGCACCTTACTTAAAGATAGTTTGTGGAGTTCGGTATTCTTACAACAAAAAACTGATTTCGAATTTTTTTTAAATATTTTATAAACACTAGATTTACTAAATTTTAGTTTTAACATTCATAAGAGGTGTTTTGAACAGTAGTGAATCACAACAAAATTTTATTATTTTCAATTTTTTTTATTAATATGCCATTTTACTTACTTAATTCTTTTAAAATCCGTATAAAAATATACTAAAAATGATCGATTGGTCTAAATGTCATGTTCAAGTACAAAAAAAAGAGCACATCCAAATATTATACTCACACTACTTTCTTTATTAAATAGTCCATGCAGTTTTCGTACTTCCAGACTACCTTCGTCAGCTTCAACACATCAAAATATAGTACTTCGAAAGTTACACTATTCGGAAGTGAATACCAAAACGTCCATTCTTAATAAATGTTATTGTGTGTGTAATGACATTGTATCGTGTAATACCTATAGGCGATCGTGTAAAACCAATAGGCTTTAGTGCCTATTGTATGTTATGTAGTAGTAAAAGCAAAGTACTCCAAATATTTCGGAAAGAATAGTTGCCGATAAAATCAAATTTCCACTTAACTAAACGGACCATTTCTAAAATAATAAAGTTTATTTGAACTATAAAAAATGTTCATAATTCTATCCGATATTTTGCTTGGTTCCCATGAACAAGTGAAAGCAGCTGTCATTATCGTACAAACTAATATTATCATTAGTATCAAATAACAAAAAGTATGGAAATATTCAGATAAACTCAATTGAAATGTAAGATTTAAGAGTCTCTAAATTTCAGTAATTTTATTTTGATGAAATCCTACAACTCTATATATGCAAATAGATTTTAACCTTAGAACACACCCGGATACCGGTATATCCACTTTAGGTTTTGTGCAACTATAAATATAATATAAATACTTATAAGCCAGTGATGCTACCATATTGAAGTTCCAGATTCTAAACTTTTTATTAATTTAAATATGTTTTCATGCGGACAAAGTTGACATCTATGAAAGTACACACCAAGGCTACCCATGTATTCATCGAACTTCTACATGGCAATTCACAAGAGTTTTACATTCCTCTATAATTTTCGTTATAAACATTAATGAAAGTCAAAGAACCTTTATTTTATAATAAATTATTTTAATTTTAATAAGTTTGGCAGCATAATACGGACACAGATGAATCAATACAATGCGAAAAGTGTAACCAATTATTGATTGTTGGAAACAAGAGTTAATCAATCGGCTTATGGTATAATATCTAGCAAAGTTGATGTTTATCACAATACCTATAAAACTACAATTGGTGTAGACGTTTGCTTAGGTAAGCGCGAAGTCTTTGTTTTCACGCTTTCAAACCTTATGAAGCATAGAATTGAGCAAAACCGGATAACTCCTATTACTCCATGCTATAATGAGTAGGTTCTGGCTCCGAGTTGAGTCCATCATTTTGGGAATTTTTTTGAATACATAAATCTGAGCTATCTCTATAGTATACCAATTCGTCAGACTTACTATAGTATGCTTGTCGTTGAAGACTTATATATGTTTTCAGCTGTCTATTTTGTGTATCGTATAATGATGTCCATTATTTCTTGACTAAGAAAGCATTTAAATATTTTCTGTACTGATATTATTGCGACAATTTAACTACACCATATATATATGGTATATATAACTAAGGTTTTATAACCATTCTTTAATTATTTGAAGTAAATTATTTATAACTCATTAATGGATATCCCCCTATGAAGGATACAAACATATTTAAATAATGTCTTTCTTCTCAAATATACAGCAATTTGTACATATTCATTGACCTTACAGTAAAAGGTCTTTCCATTTTTATTTGAATATTAAATTAACCTTTAAAAAAAAACGATTTCATTTTACTTAGAATACAATATAATAAAAATTTGCTAAAAGTGTAAATGGATGCATGGATACCCCGGGCGTGGGTTTATGTAGTTCCTTTTAGGTGTGTGTTCTACCGTTAAATGTTTTGCAACTACCGATAACATTTACTGTCGTCTTTTTATTATATAGTATATATTAAATCATAATATTTTGCATATACGTCAAAGTCTATAGCTTCTTCATTATAGAAATTCAGAAATTCTAGAAATATGTTTATATACCAGCTCCTTTTCATCTTCCTAACAGGCAAGCTTCATAACGCGAATTTGATTGACATGCACACAATCTTGCACAGCACATATGGCGATATATTTCGAATTAAAGGAATGCTCGGTAAGCCGGACTATGTGTTCACTTATAATGCAAACGACGTTGAACATGTGTATCGAAATGAGGGCGTATGGCCTATAAGGTTGGGTTTGGACAGTTTTACATATTATCGGAAGGTTAAAAGACCTGACATTTTTCAAGGAATTGGAGGTCTGGTATCTGAGTAAGTAATGCTTTAACTCAAATTTCAAATTAATTAAATTTATTAAATGAAAACTTCAGACAAGGTAAGATGTGGGCCGACATACGTAACAAAGTAAACCCAATATTAATGAAAGTACAAAATGTACGCCAGAATTTACCACAAATTGATGAAATCGCCAACGAATTTTTAATAAAGTAAAATATCGGAACCAAATCACATTTCAATTTAATTGATAAAGTTTTTTTTAGATTAGAAGCATTGCGTGATCCCGAAACCAATATGTTGAGCAATAATTTTCATGATGAACTTAAAATGTGGGCCTTCGAGTCTATAAGTCTCATAGCACTGAATACGCGTATGGGTCTCCTGAGTGAGAGTCCGGATGTAAACGCACATAAGCTTGCGAAGAATATGTCGGATATGTTTCAATATTCCTACGAGTACGACGTGACACCTTCATTTTGGAAATATGTGGAGACACCTGGTTTTAAGCGCTTAATACGCACCTATGAAAACATAACTGAAATAACCATAAGTTACATAGAAGCAGCTATGAAAAGGTTTGAAGCAGAAGGAAATAAAGAGGCCATAAGTGTTTTGGAAAAATTGTGTAGATTGGATAAAAAAATAGCTATTGTTATGGTAATGGATATGCTAATGGCAGGAATTGATACGGTAAGTTAATATGAAATCCATATGTATTAAATTGAAACAGTTTGAAATTTCTAGACCTCATCGGCTTTTGTTACCACGCTTTACCTGTTATCCAAAAACCAATCGAAACAGGATTGTTTGCGGGAGGAGTTATACAAAATCTTACCGCAACCGCATATGCCGCTAACTGAAGCGAACACTAAGCAAATGCCGTACTTGCGGGCTTGCATCAAGGAATCATTACGTATTACTCCAATCACGCCGGGGAACCTTCGAATGGCTGCTAAAAATTTAGTGCTTTCAGGTTACAGGGTACCAAAAGGTACTGGAGTGCTAATGGGTATAATGGCCTTGTCCAATTCAGAAGAATATTATTCGAGAAGTGCTGAGTTCTTACCGGAACGTTGGCTGAAGTCGGGAGAAAATGCTTGTCCAATGGCAAAGTCAACCAATGCTTTTACCTATTTACCCTTTGGATTTGGACCACGTACATGTATTGGAAAACGCATTGCTGAAATGGAAATCGAAACTTTACTCGCGAGATTAATACGAAATTATAGAATCACATGGAACAGTAAGCAGGATTTGAAATATATAAGCAACATTGTTCTGCTTCCACATGGGAATTTGGACTTCAAGTTTGAACAAATTTAAAAAATAATTGCTTAATTTATATATATATAATATCAATTTTTATTTCTATATGCATTTGTTATATTTATATTATATTTTAAAATATATCTTATAATTTGGCAAAAACCTAGAATTCGATGAAATTTACTATAAACAATTCAGTGAACCGAGTGGTGACGTATATCTGCTTCTCAACTTACTTAATGAAGTATACTTTTTACATTCAATATATAGCATTAACCAAAGCACTGCTCATAAATTCAAGACCTATTGCAGACCAGAAAAATTTTCATATATTATTAACCAAAGCACTGTTCATAAATCCAAGACCTATTGCAGACCAGAAAAATTTTCATATATATTACTAGGAACAATTAAAGTACAAAGCCAGTAATGTGCTTTACAAGGACTAATAGGAATATTTTACGGAACGATAGTGTCAATGACGCGGACCTGTAGCGATCCGAAAGTTGCGAAACTCTGAACTAAGATATAGCAAACTATTAAACTATTTTTTAAAATTATTAATGTCACTGTCAAAAACTACATCGAAAGTAAATGTAAATTGCTGGTACGCTATGTTATTCGTAGCCGGTGGCTAAGGTCATTCATGGTTGTAATTTAATAATAGATGCCAAGTATTATTTTAAACCGACTCCAATTTTTCGGGTACCTTCACTTGGTCACGGGTTATTAAAGAATTTTGAACAATTTTTCCCCACTATTTTTAACATTGACTGCAATAATGAAAATTACATTAGACTCAGTATAATTACACTGATCAGATAAATTAATCGTGTACGAAAGCATTAAGTAAGTAAGGTGAGCTTAAAATTGATCTTATTTTTCATCTTAAAAGAAAAATAGCATGTCCCTCTTTAATATATCAGAAATAATAAATTACACCTCAATCCATGAAGATTAATTATTTTATACTTTAAGTTAGGTTAGGTTCACACAGATAGACATCTCAATTGCGCCATGTTCAGTAGAGCCCTTCCTCCAAAAAGCATTTGTCGATACCTCTCTTAACGTAGATTTATTTACAATGGAGCTAACAACAGTGGAGTTAAATATAAATCTTCTAACCTTCTACACAGTTGCAGTATCCTCTTCGAGACCAAGGTCGACATATAACAAGGCTCTTAACAGGCCCCCATGACAACTATCCCGTGACGCAAGAACTGTCCTAGTTCAATTGAGATCAGAACTAAATACGTATATTCTTAATGTGTGCCCGATCTACAGCTCTACCTTCCAAGACGTCACCCATTTGTTCTCTTGCCCCCTACACATATAAACCTCCGTCCAACATTTGGACGCACCTAATTGAAGTGGTCAAGTTTGTCCGTCTGAATTTCAATGTAAACCCCACGCAATTCCAATCTATACCCTACTGCCTAATAACCCTCTCTACTCACTAACAACTATCACGTATCCACATCCTATGTCATGTAAATCCTGTCATGTTGTCTACTTTTCAGATCCCAGCTGTTTACAACATCTTAGGATTCCATTTAAGCCTATTGTCAGAATTACAATCTGACAATCGCATAAAAACTTAAAGGTTTGAAAACTACATTGGGGCCACCTTATCTTAACTTTTAACTTTATATGTTTATATGTTTTGCATAAAGTGGATTTATTGATTTGAAAGGTGAAATGTTACGAAAATATGGTATCTCTATAAAACATTTACTATATTTTTCTAATATTATGTATTTTTTTAAGTGCCCTCATGGATTGGAGGGCGCAAGCCCAAGGAGTAAGGAGCAATGTGTTCGATTCTCAGGATCAGTGAACGATGAATTTCGAACTTACCATGTCGACTCTTCTGTTTTAATGTACAAAAAAAAAAATAAAAAAAAATATAAGCTCCTGTGGCTTAAGACATTCCAAAAGTATTTTTCCATTTTTTTCTTTTATTTAAATTTCATGTTTTATAAAGACTTTCTGAATAGGATTATAAAAATTTCAAGTTTTACTTAAACAATTTGAACTTATATAGACCAGCGTATATGTATATGTATATGTAAAAAAGAATAAAATATTGGAGTAAGCTTAACGTCTATTCTTTCCACGATATCTCTGTTGAAAAGTATTATTTTGGTGAGGTCTCTGAGTTGACGAGTGTTGAGGAAGTTTTGTTGGTTTCACAGAATGAAAATTATTTTCGTTTTCTTCACTAGACTGGGGTGTAGAATGAGCTGTAATAATATAAAGTTATATTTACGTTACAAATACTAATAATCTCTTCTTCCATGCTATATTCTCACCCATATTTTGATTTCCTTGTGCAGCATTTGAATTCTTTAATATGGAAACTGGTTGGAATGTTGTTTTAAAATCTGCTGGCGATCCTTAAAATGAAGAAAACGTTGAGTTTATTGGTTGAAGATGTTATTACCTAAGCGAATGAAATGAAATATTGTTTTATGAGAGAAGTTAACGACTAATGCTTCATGGTAACTGAGAGGTAAGCAGTTCTTTAAAGACGAAAGAGCGAAGTGCATGCAAGGCGTGGACACAATTGAAGAGATGTTTTCATATGAGAGAAGTGATAACCAATTTTAAGGAAAATTTTGTATTTTAAACAAACCGATTGGGCTATAGAACAAGTCTTCGGAAGATGAAGCGGAATTCAGTCTGGTGTACTCTGGTTTAGCTGAAGTTGACTCTGTATATGTTGCAGTTGAGCTTGATTCACTCTCAATTTCATTAATATATATTTCATCACTGGTTTTAAAGGAATCTAGAGATGAGTTGGATGAGGAATGTGTAGAATTTTGTAAAGGATCTGTGATGATAAGGGAAATGTATGAGGAATTAAAAGGATGGGTGTTGGTTGAAGATATGAAAGGAATAACAGAAACAAAAACAAAATACTAACATTAAGTGGTTATTATCTTGAATTGTATATATAATAATATCTGTGTCGGACACTCACCCATAAGTGCAGTAATATTGACCGTGTGCGCTACATCGGCACTTTCAGGTTCGCGTTGGTGGTGTTTAGAGTTGGATGACAATTGCAAAATTTTATTATTATTAATGGCAATATTTACTTTCTTAACTGTTGAGAGATCGCAATTAAAAATACATATTCAAAATGTAAAAGAATGCCAAAATTTTAAATCGGTAATTTTGAATTTTGTTAACGGTTTGCAGTGTGCGACATAAAAAAGAAAAGATTTTTCATTTGGTTTAAGTTTTCTTATTCAAATTCGATTCCGTACTTAAATAAAAATTTAAATTCAACTTATTCGCTCTAATTCGTATTCAATTGTGTACTTAAGTTAAATATAGACTAAATCAATATCCATTACCGACATCCACATCCTGTTTTTCCTCGCCATTACTGGGTCCATTCGCTTCCTTCTGTGTAATCACTTGATCGCCTTCTGAGTGAGGCTCGCTCTTTATATCAATTATGGGCTTTGGCATATCATGTTCTTTTGCACCGTTTTGCAAAAATTCTATATTTAAGTTGTCACCCTCATTCTTTTCGGTTTCTATGTTCTTCGAGTTTCCATTAGTATGTTGATCCTACTTGAGTTAAGATGTTAATTGGGAAACATAAAAAAATATTTATTCCAAAATTACCGCATTCGATTCAACTTCAGTTTCACCTGATGTGCCTTCCGCGCTACTAGAAGTTGAGTCATCCGCATCCTCGTTTGGATTTGGAATAAAGTCTGAATCATCATCCGAATTTTCATTCGCATATTTATCGAGTAACTCACTGCAAGTAAGATTTAGTTCGGGTTTTTCTTCGTTTTGTTCATTGCATTCCTCTCTAGGACGTTTCACGGCTTGTTGCGTTTCAGGTTTGGACTGTAAAAAGTCATGGAATTACCATTAATATAATTATGTGACTATAAATAGTATTCAAAACTCACATCTTCTACCGAATTCTTCCTGCCATACTGCACATAAATACGTCTGGCACGCTCGTTATGCTGCCCTGGACGGCAAATAGCGCTAGATAATAAATTTCTCAGCTTAAACATGATGCCTCTTCTTCCTTGACCCGACTTCATAGCATTTGCCTCCATTTCCCGCTTACGTATCGCTTTTATGCCATGCATGCGAATAGCCCTCAACTTGCGACGTCTTGTTTGTATAAAGTAAACCATGTTTTGCGGTGTCACTGGAGAATTTCCAATCATTAAAGCTGCTATCGATAGCCACATGCGTGTCAAACGCAGAGTGATTATAAGTGACAAGAAAGGAAACCATGACAAAGGACGCTCAAGTTTTGCATCAGATTTGTCTAAAATAAAAATAAAATGCAAATTAATTTATAAAAATAGAAAATATCCAAATACACCTTACTATGTGGCAAACTCCACTTTGCAGTTTCTTCCACCGTCTTTAATAACCGATCGCCACGATCAATGGCGAACTGACCCACGTAAGTTGATGCAAACTTCTCTGCCATTTCGTAGACCTTATTGTAGATGCCGTGGCGAGTTATGATTTCAATTTCTTCCACCCGATCTTCATCGGATTGTCCTTGGTTTGTCTGGGCGTGTGTTTTCTTATTTCTATCCATTTTAGGATCATTAACCATATTTACCCAAAGCTGTTTAGCTATAAGTTACCTTGAATATAAAACAAGTGGAATATCAGTGAGTCTGCTAAAATCCTGAATTGCATATATTTGCAATTTTTTTTCTAAATTTCTTAGTCTTATCAGCTTCGATTCAAATATACAAACTAATATATACTGTATATATAGAGGTATATATATAAATATATAGTATTGATATTATACAATTTATACATGTGAACAAAATACTATTTTGAAATGTCTAGCAAAATATAATTAAATTATTGAGAACATTTTTTTCATGACACATTACCAGAACCTGTACTCAACTATTCTAATCTTAAGTGAATCGGAAACTATACTTTGAACAGAACTTTTTGTAGTTGTTGTTGTGATTATAAGACAATTTGTTGGAAATTTATTTTAGTGATTTTTGACCTATTTTTAAAAATATCAAATCGGGTCCTAAGGTAACTATTACGTAATTCATATTTTTTTTGTTTTTAAAAAAACTTTCTAAAATTAATTATTTTGAAAAACAAAATTTTTAATCTTAAATATAAAAACTAATTCAAGAACTCATAACAGAACATAACTAGTCACTACTACAGCATTTTTGAAGGCAAACTTGGTTTCAAAAACTGTTTTCTGTTTTTTCCATTATACTATATCTTTAAAAAATCAGAAGCTCATAATTTCGTTTTATATTAAACAATTATTTTTTAATATAATATGTTAGGCTCACATTAACCAGAGCCATGAAAGTTTTAAAGATATTTTTACTCAAATTATGGGTGTCGTATACTCAGTGTATATGTGTGTCGTATATCCAATGAGATATATACAAAGTTTTTATTTTAATTTTTTTTATTCTGATTTATTCTGAATAGTCTGAATTGGATTCCACGCAGTGAAACTGAAAACTCGAGACGATTGAGGAATTTTAAAGAGTTCCAAGAACGGCCGGCTCTAATTCCCGTAGCCATTCATGAATTTCAAAGACCACCTCCAAAAGCAACTACCACCTCTAAAAAGTACTACACAAATAGCTCCAGATTCAACATAACAATATTGAGGAATTTTTCGAAGTATTTTTTATAGTCAATCAGTGCATTTAAAATCTTAGTCCGTCATTTGGATGACCGGCATGGTATTAAAATAATTTTCTTTCATCCTTTAATTAAGTTTAGGGAATAGTCAGATGTCGCATGGCTTCCAATCAATTCGTATTAAAATGAAATACTTTTTGTTTCCGCACCATAATTACTTATTGCGAGGATAAGGAAACTAACTGGCTAGCTTTCTCTCTTCTCTAACATCTCTCTAACATTTTATCTGAAATGTCAAGAACTCTGGCCTACAATCATTATAGAGCTCCAAGCTTATATTTTTATTAACTGTCTTGCAATTATGTATTCCCGGTCCTAAACTTCCCCTTTATTCTTTGATTAAAGCGTATATGTGAATAATACTTTTAAAAATAAAACCAGTAAAAATACTATCTTGTATATATATATATCTGTATTCATATACATACTGGTAAAATATCGCCTTAAGAAAACTGGTTAACGTCCCATGGTACGTAAGAGGAGCGGATATCCACAGAGATCTGAGAATCGATTCAGTCGAAAAATATATTCAAATATTGACAATCACTCAGCAACCTAAAAATACAGCGAAATCTGATAAACATAGGCAGATACAAAGACATTAAATTCATCATATTATAAAGCCCCGTATTCAGATATTCCTAGTGTGACTTGAAACTGTTCACAGATATAATAGAGTTGAGGTGATGAATCACCAACTCAGACATCTGCATATCAACAATCAACAACTAGTATTTTTATAATAAGATTGCTACAAGCTCTTATTATAATTAAAAAGCGTTCAATAAAAAATATTTTCAAATAAGTCCCTCCACTTGTCAATATTTTATTAACACCACAGCCATTTTACCTTCTGAGGCGAATACACCATTCAATTTGGATTGGAAAATATTCTCACAATTGTTTTAATTTTACTGGCTCTGAATTTGAATTTTTCCGTTTTTGGGTCTTTTGGTGATTTTTGGGCCGCACTTTATTTTCCGATCTTATTAGAAAGTTTTGTTTTCGAATCAAATTAAAAACAGCACATTTCACCGTCAGTTACAATGGTTGATCCGGTTGACCCGGTTGACGAATTCCTTCTTCATACATTTTCATGATACTAATTTCCCTTATCTTTTTGATAGTTTATCAGAGTGTATGTTATGAAGCACTGACAAATCTTCCATTGGCTCAAATCTTCGTCCAAAATTGAATGAAGCATGCTTCTCGTGCTTTCAGTTTTCTTTACGACAAAATTCCAAGAATGTTTTGGAATGTTGTGAATAGTCTTTCGAGTTAAATATCGGTTGTTACCTTTAACTTCGTGCCCATTATGACCGTCGTCCAAACCAAGGCAAAATATATATGTGAGACATGCATTGCTACCTGTATATATTTTTCAATATGTCGTTGTTTTTACTAAATTTACGGAATATAGTATTATATTTCATACCCTCTCTCTCTCTGTTTCATATTGGTCTTTTAAACGATGCATACAAAACGACATTACACAAGATCTCAAGTCATAGTTAAGTAACAAATAAGTTCGGTGAAATTTTGTTAGTAAGTAGACAAAGATACTCCATTCACCTACCATTATTCACTTATAAATGCCGCTGCGTGAAGAATATTTATGAAACCATAAATATGAAGATGACTGAAGATGACGTGTAAAAGTATTGAGTAGTTCTTACTATAACCAATGATATTGTCTGTTTTCATAAGAAATGCGAACATTATGACTATTAGTCAAGATTTCTTTAAATTTCTATGGTAGGAACTACTCACCTTTTAGAGGCAACGGGTATAATACTGGCAATGCAGTATTTAAAGAAGGGAACCATAAAAAAATCTTATTCGCCCCATATTTCAGATATGTTGACAAAACGACTGTTCATATATACATACTCTGCAACAGCTTAGTTTTCAAAGGAACTGGTTACATATATATATATATTAAGATCCAAGATTATAAAACTTAAGAAAAAAAACTGTCTTTTTGAAGTTGACGAGAAAAGAAGTTAAGGCATACATCAAGGATTTTATTTAAGACATAGGTTAGGGCTGTCACGTACATTACACATACAGTAGATTATGAGATTGTGAAAATATGCGTCAATATATAAATTAGTTTAGAAGAAACTCTAAAATATAATCAAAAATGAATAAGAAATGTACCCAACTGCACAGGTTTCCTTGTCCATAATTATTAAGAATATTAGGAAATATTATGATCATAAATGGCATCAATGCATCCATCGAAGAGTGTTAGTTTAGTACATTAGGATTATAGCTCGTGCAGTAGGCATGAAAGACAGGGTATTTTCTCCATGGCTAGCAGTTTGCACTATTATCATGGATCCTTAAAGGCTCCGAAGTTTTGCACTAAATTTTTTGCCCACCGACATTTTTCATATTGTGATATATACGTTGAATTATCTGCACGTATGGATCTCAGTCTTTACATACGTACGTCATATATGCATCGTTGTGAAGAACAAGATGGCTTCTAAATTGAGGCAGAACCGTACAAAAACATAAAAGCAAAAAATATGTTTGTTTTGCAAAATGCAATAAATTTTAATTTTATATTTAGCACTTATTTCATTGCACACAAAACAAGCAAAAATTATTAAAAAGAAATTATCAATTGTCACAGAGATCAAAGTGTATCGAGCACAAAGAAATTAAGACTTGATTCCATTCGCATATTTATTTTAATAATAATTCAAATTGAACAAAAACTCAAGAATCCAATCCAATCCAAAATCAAAATTAATTAAAAAATGCCGTTCAAGTTTCCGCCGCACACCTTGAGCACGGCATGGCGCTACCGGGCGGCGCCGCTGCATTGAGACAACAACTCTGGAAAGCGGTAAAATCGTATTTAATTTTAAAATAAAATTAAGAAAAAATTCTAATGATTTTCGCACTGCAAATAATTTTTATTTAATTATATATTAAAGTAACTGAATTCCGTTCGAGTGTACAGTTAAAGCCATCGGTAACGACGAGAACTACAAAAACTAAAAAAACTTATTGTAGACTCTTCGACATTGAACTCTGTAGACAGCGGGTGAGATCGTGTCTAACAGTTCTCTGAAGCCGGCACTTCGCTGATAACGGCCCGCTGTTTTTATTGAAATGAAATAGTTTCATTTTTTGTTGGCATGATTCACTTTTTTTTATTAAACTTACATTTCAATTCTAAACTTTACATTTCTAGTATAATTCCTTACCTGTCTAATTTTCTGGTTTGTTTAGACACTTCTTTGCAATCTTACAAATAGCAATATTTTCAGTTATTTAATCTTATGGTTCTTGGATTTTATAAATAAAAAACAAAATTTAATATCACTTTAAATTATAAAAAAAAAATGAAGCACTTGATATCATTAAATACTAAATTTTATTAGATATTAAGGAAAGGTAATTTAACGGTGCTTCTTATAATTCAAAGAAAAGAACTACACCTCCACTTTCACAGACGAACTGATCTAAACTGACTCGCGCTAATCAGAAGAATTTGGGAAAGCTTGAATTGAGCTGTAATGTTTTTTCTATTTGAAAATTGAGTGAAGTTCACTACGGTCTCCTCTCTTCTCATTTTTTTTTTATAGGAGGAGTAACATGCTGATGTAATAAAAATCAAGTTAAAGGATCGGTAGATATCTTTTATTAAATCTAATCAATAGAGTGACATACCGACTCTTGTAATAATGTATATATTAAACGTTAAATATAATATATAAAATATATGTATATATATTTAATTATATGTATTATATATTACATATATTTTATAATACTATATTATTATTAATTTAATAGTAGTATTATGGGATGTAATGTCATTAAAAAAACAAAAAAATCCAAATAAATGTATATTGTTAATTTGATTTTTTTCTGACATTAAAATTTTATTTTACTTATATATGTAAATTAATAATACAAATAAATATATACTTATTTGTTTATTTGATTTAATTTTAACATCAAAATTTTATTTTATTAATATATATATTGTATTCAGATAGTTTTCTTATTTGTTTTTTTTCCTTTTACATATTGTTGATTATATATTTTTATAGTGACTTCAAAAATCGTGACTATGTGACTATGTGCTTAATGAATATAATAATAATTATTTTTTTTTTTATTAATAAGTCCATTTTTTAAAAAATATTACTTATTAATATTCGGATTAGAAAAAAAACAGGAAAAGTTTTTCGAAAAAGCATAAATATTCGGAAATAACGAATAATTTTTTCCTATTCTACTTTTTCTATTCTATTTTATTTTTTATTTCTATTTAACAAACTTCGAAACGCCGGCGGTAGTTATATAGAATACTATATAATAATAAAAACAGAAATAAAAACTAATTTATAAGCTTTTATTATTTTCACTTTAGCCTTTTTATCAATTATAAAGGCTTACATTATATATATGATACTCGTACATGATTTCTTTATAAAGCTACAATCAGTATTTAGGATTGCCACTTTTTACTGAAGTATTTTTTTGATCTGCTGGATTTCATTATACTAAGTAATCTGTATATAAAGAGACGAAACATTATATATATAATTTTTAATAAACTTCAATACTTAGGGTTGCCACCATACAAAAGAATTTTTATTATCGAATTTGATCGTTTATCATGTTTCCACCACAGCATAAACTACTTATGTTAATGAAATTAGGATTTGGTCGTTTTCATTGGCATAAGCTGATTTATGCATGTGAAATAGCTTATTTATTTACATATTATATATAAAACATATTATGGTACATGAATAATGAGGTTTTTTGACCATTTGTGTTTTTTTAAATTTATATTATGAAACTTGATAGTCAAAAATTTGTTATAATATGAATAATTTAAGAATTTTAAAAAGCTCAGCTTCAATTAAGCTGATTTTGTTAACTAGGTTTGCTAAAAATCATTAAAAATAAATTTAATTTTTTTAACAAAATATAAATAAAATAGCAACAGTAGAAACTTAAAAGATTTATTGCTTACTGTCGCTTGAACGAGGAAGCTTTTTATTCTAATTTGGCAGTATCAACTCAATGTCTTTAGGATCAATGGCCTCATATATCTTCACAGATTAATTGATGGTTGCCTCCATCGCATCTAAGTGTCTAAATAAACGTCTGAATTAAGTTGGTGCAACCGGGTAATCTACATCATTTTTTTGTTTTTCTTTAACTTGACCTAAATCTCAAAGAAAAATATATGATATATTTGATAGATAATTAGTAATAAATGCACATCTAGATAGACGTTTAACCTGGAACAAATACATAGAGGCTAAAAAGATGCAAATAAATATGAAACTAAGTTCATTGCATTGGCTTATGAGTACGTCATCTAAGCTACCACTTGAATACAAAATTCTGCTATACAAGTCGATAATAAAACCTATATAGATTTACGGAATTCAACTGTGGGGAACAGCGATGCCATCAAATATTGAAAAACTGCAAAGGCTGCAATCTATAACCCTAAGAATGATAACAGGTGCACCGTGGTTTATGAAAAATGCTAACCTTCATAGAGATTTGAGCGTACCAACAGTAATAGAAGAAGCTGCTCGATATAGCCGTCAGCAACTCTTAAAGTTAGAAGATCATCCTAACCAATCAGCTTACAAGCTGCTACTGAACAAAAGTTACAAACGTCTAAAAAAGAAGGACACCATTAACATCTGTTAACTTTCTACATTTTTATTTGATTTAAAATATTATTAATTTTATTTAATTAAATTGAATGCGATTTTTTTAATTGATTTTAATTTTAAATTAATTTTAATTTTAATATGATAAGAAAGGCATATATAACAAAAATCATTTGAAAGAACATGAGGAGTAAAATATTTGAGTATTGAAGCCACATCTTGCAAAGTACGGGTTCACACCTAATATTATAATGTAGTTTAAAATGAATGCATAAAATGAATATATAATATTTGATTAATACATAACAATATTTAATATAATATAATATTTAATAAAAATGTTTTTTTAACCCTTCAGACCAAATATATACCACACCATTCTCATGGCTTGTTAATACCGAGTATTCATTTGTAAAATCTGTTAAAGTTACTATATATTTAAATTGTCTCTGCAAAATAACAGCAAAGTATGACTTCCTGGCGGTATCACATTTTCGGGCACATAAATTTGCACATAAAATTGCTGTTGCATGTGTGAATATCAAGAGCTGTCAAGAGTGTTGCACACTTCAAACTTCAGTGTGAACAGAAGGTTGTGGAAAGATGTCACAAGTATAAACAAAAACAACTGTTCATACAAATATTCATGAGGTAAATTTGTTTCGGATAATTTAAATCTTTAAAAACAAACATAAATTGAAATGGTTAAGTTCCTTTGAATATTTTCATATGGACTCCAGTTTCATATATATTTAAACATAATTTATACCCTTTTGTACATTGTAGTATTTTATCTTTTAAATTGTATGGTTACAGAAGATTAGTTAAATTCTTATTACAGTCATAATCTTAAATAAAAGTTATATAAAAAGAAACTTGAGACAGCTTTTGCTATTGCCACACGCCACAGTCACAACTTAAGTGTTCTATCTAACCAGTCACGTACAATATCTGTCAGTAAGTTTATGATGTGCAAATTAGTTCTTAAGAATATTTTTTTATAAATTATTTTATTTTGCTTTAATCCCTTGGAAAACCGATTGAGTAGTTTTTTATAATAAACAGAAAAGGCCAACGCGAATTAAAAGTAGACAAAAATAATACGCCAAATTCTATATCAGATAGAATAGGTGCCGATTTCATTTACTGTTTGGTAGTAGGGTGGTTTACTCTAAGTAATATGTATAGAACTGTGCACGAAATATTACATGACCTGAACATATAGCAAACACTTGGCCTAGTTTTTGTGCCTGATAAAGTTATGAAGACTAATTATATTCAATTTATGCTTCAATAATGCAGTACTTCGTTTATTGGAATTGTCAATAATAATATTTGCTATAACTTAACTCAAAACAGCTTCTAATTATATATAATGTTTAGTGTTTTAGTAAAATTATACTTATTTTTACTCTTATTAATAAAAGAATTGCCCGAATACTTTGAATAATTATTATTTTAAGACCAATCAAATTTTAAATATAGTATGGCCACAGGCTTATTAGTTAATTTATTATTGTTAAAAATAAAAATTAAGAAAAAACAACTTGAATTATTACTAATTTTAAATAATGGATATAATTACTTCAACACTATAACCTTTTTATCACTACTCAATAGTTGTTAAGAAAGATTTCTTGAAGTCTATCACCACTCCTCTTCTCCAAAACACCCTAGTTACGCCCATAGTAGTACTTAATATATCGTAAAAACTTTTTATACATTATTACAGTGAAAATAAATCGCATTACTAAATTGTCTTCCATTAGCAAATCTTATAGGTATATAAAATTATAATTATTTTTATTTTAAACAAAATGCATAGAATTTAACATTAGAAGTTCCCCAAAATGTGTAACAAATCATAACAGATGTCGAAATAAAATTATTTTGTTTACACTTGTTTTTTTTTTTATATTGCATTTTTATATTTGCCTCCATGGAAACATAATAATGAAATTCAGAAAGATTACTTTTTTGAGTTTATAAGAGGGCTCCCAAAGAGCAGAAGACCCTAAACACAAAACATATGTTTTAATGAAGCAAGGAAAAGTGTTATTCGCTGAGAGGAGAAGTGTGAGAAAGCATCAACGGCATAAATGTAATATTTTGTCTCTTCAAGAAGCAAAGAAAGCTTTTATGCTTTCATGCGAATTTTATAGCAATTATAGATGCCGTGCACGCTGTGTAAGAAGAGGAAGCGGGTGCGGTAAACACAATGCTGTAGCTTTATCATTCATTTGTAAACAAAAACAATTAAACACATTTGCATTTGTTCAAAGTATGCTTAATATTCAACAAAATCATTGGAACTGCAATGAACTGTAAGAACACAAGAATAATAACAACAAAAACAACAACAACAATGACGACAACAACAATGACGACAACAACAACGACGACAAATGTACGCCAAGTGTAGGGCTAACAACAAAAACATGTGCTTGCTTTAATAATGAATGCAAAGCGCAAGTCTATTTTTAGTAAACAAATTTGTCTGCTCTCAATGCGAGCTTTAAGCAGCCCGAAATCAGTTGCGTAGAAGCACTTAAACCCGATGGACGTAGTGTGTGGCGTGATTTTCGCATTCAAAGTGTCGGGGGGAAAAATGCATGAGTGGAGTCATTTAGAAGAAAAATCCAGCTTGTAAAAATACTTAATATCCTTTGTAGGCATTACTGCATTGGCTGTCGCAAACGTAAAATTGTAAGGCAAAAAAGAAAAAAAAACGAAAACATAAATAAACGTAAAATATTAAGGCAATAAAATGTGCTAAAATAAAAAGGCGCCAGCGTATGAGCGTCCGTTTGTGCGTTCGCTCCGTAGTTGTGTACAGTGTACACTGTACAGTGTAATAAAACGGATACGGATATAATAAAACCATAAAGGATATGTCGAAAGAGTTTTCTTATGGAAATTAAATTTGTGTTTACATGTGAGTTATGCTCAGTATTATTTTTATGTTTATGTTTTCTGTCAAGTGAACGAATGATTAAAAAATATCCTCTATATATTTGTGTTATGTGAGAAAAGTGAAAAATTTATCTTTAATTTGCTGTCTCCAATAATGCATTATGTCTTCCCAGAAGGAGCTCTTGGAAATACGGAAACTCTCAACGTGCTCAGGCGTATGTAATTTTTGATTGAGTTTCAATATATTTTATTTTAAATATATCTCTGTTTTAAATAAACTTGATATTTATTATTTATATAACTTAACATTTATGTTTAACTTAATATTTATATTTAACTTTATATTAAATTTATAATTAGCCATTTTTTATTAAAAACTTTATTAGCCTTTATGCAATTGTTATGTATGCAATGGATGTAAAAACAAACTAACAAAATTTTTATGATTTTATGTTTGCATACAGTTGTCTTCACTTAAATGTTCATCCCATATTTGGAACGGAATTTACATGTCCTATATATAAAGTCAGAGAAACTAAATATTAAGCAATTCAGTCATATATTATAAATTGACTTTCATTTTGGCTCTCTTTATAACCCAGACAAATACACTGGATACCTGAAACTTCTTCTTTGCACCAACTAAAGTATATAACATTTTTTATTGTAGATGAATCGTTCTAAATTTTTTAGGTTGTTGCTTCAACTTGAATTCATTAACTTTTTTAAATCACTGCTCTTATTTTTGCGGTGGGTGGCAAGCAACGAAAATCACAACGTAAGACTTCAACCCACTGAAACCACCTCTTAAGAAGAAGTCGAGAACATCCCAGACATCAGGCTGTAAAAGGCTTCCGAATGAAATCGCATACCCATAGTCAGGGGATAAAACATAAGAAGCAAAATCCTTGTTTTTTACTATTTAATTATTTTTCAGGTCATTCCACATAAAACGGTTTAACAATAATACAAGGACACTGGTATATACGTGTATATCGTCATTGTTATTGTTAGAATTGTGCTTTCAAAGAGATAATATTTCTATAGATCTTATAGTATTCTTTATTTGACAGCTTCTTAGGGACTAATTTAATATTACGAATATGTATTAACAAACTTTAAAGTTATTTATTTTTAAATACCATAATTCATTTGCAGCTTCTTTTATTGATACAGAGGTAAACGATCCTAACGCTGAATTCGATTTATTACAATGTTGAATTATTATACGATCCAGTAAATAATATTCTTGTTTTATTGTTAGATTTTAATATTACAATTTTTGGACCAATAATATCTACTAAATAACACTTTTGTTTCAATATTAGATTTTAATATAATAATTTTTAGACTAATAATAAATTTGAAAATGAAAAGTTTGTAGTGTATTAATATCCTATTGGCTAAGGCATGATTTTTTCTGAAGATTATGAGTTTAATTGCGATATAGTTAGATCCACTATAATAGTAACATAGGTTAAGTTATATAAACAGTTACTTGTCGTTCTAACAGCTCTTTTTGTAATAAAACTAACTAACTAACATTTAGTTATCGCAATGTTAAAGCAACGAAATAACATAAGTACAATTAATTTAGCCATATTAGGTTAGGTTTGGTTATGCTGGCAGACCAAAAAGTCCACGCGTAGATCATTAAGGTGCATTGTGATCGGAGTCTTAATTTTTTAGTGCGCATCGCTTAGGATGCGCTTGTTATTAACGAATTTTATTAGGATTTCAACAAAAACTTCAAGAATGTGCTCCAGTCCAGTAAAACTGACAGCCCCCAAGTATTTTTGCCGAGTTCTCGAGAGAGTCAGGCAATTACAAAACAAGTTCTCCAGGGCTTTTCTTTGCATCCGGCTCGTTGCATTTCCTACAAGCATCACTGCCACCTAGGTTTAGTTTATGCGTATGGGATGCGACGAGACACTGACCTATCAATACAGCAATTAATGTTCTACAGTTCCTTTGGCTAGACGATATAACATTCTCGGTCTACTTTTCTTCGTATATATTTCTTCACATGATCCTACCTATTCTACAGGTGGGCAAGTGTCGTCACTTTTCCTTTGCTCTCCTTGTCATGTGCTCATCCACAAGTTTATGAATTTGTTTCAAAGGTCTGAGAACTTTGGTCGTTTGTTTCTCTAATTTTTTTTCGCCATTTTTAGCAATAGCATCAACTGTCTCATTTCCCTCTATGCCTTTATGACCAGGAATCCAGTACATACAAACTCTGCGGTTGCAGGCTAGTTTGACTATAGCTTCCTTGCATTCCAAAACATTTTTGGATGATGACCAGTATAATTTGGTGACCGTTATGGCTGATTTAGTTAAATTAGTTTCCTATAATAATGATGTGCATATATATAAATAAATATTTATACAACATTGATTAAGGTTTGTATAATGTATGGTATGATTGTTTGTAGGCAGTCATATATGATTGCTTACATATCAACATGCATGCACTTTTACTATTAATAGGCGTAAATTCTCTCATGTGTTACAGAGCAACACTGTTTTGACCAACGTGACGAGGCTCATAAAGTTTAGTCACTGTAATCGTATTTAAATCGGAATTTCTCTCTCTCTCTCTCTCCTATGCTTATGAAAATAACATTTTCAAATTTGACGAGATAAGGACTCTTTGTATTATGACTCTCTTTGCCCTTATGGAGATTAGTGATTTTTTTTATCCTGTTGTAACTTCAGCAAAAAACTGTAATTTAAAAAATAATTAGATGAAACAATGATCAATTAAAATGTTTTCTGAAGTTTTCTTCAAAATTAATGGTTAAAACTTTAAGTAATAAAATTGCGTTATAGAATAAATTCAGGCTTTATTTATATTTACATATACATATGTATATTTTTTGCAATCAAGTTTGGAATTTATAAAAACAGAATTAATTAAGATTTATCAAATTAACAAAATTATATACTATAGAGAAGTGTTTAATTTTATATAATTATCTAGTATAAAAAACTTAACCGTGAAGCTGTTCTGTAGTAAACCAGAATCTACTGCTTTTAAATTGAATTAAGTGATGTCAACTCGTATCTTCCGTGGCTCTTATTGCTCTTTCTACTCATGTTGTTTGTATAATGCTCTTGTCAAGTATAAAGTAATTATATTCTCTTTACTATTGTCTTATTAATGTGGCCGCTGCTACTGCGCACTTTTTCATATGCAAATGCCGCTAATAAGCGCTCTCTCATAATGTTTTTTTTATTTTGTCTATGCTTGCGCTACATATAAAATTTGGAATGAATCACAACAACAAATCTCTGCTTCGTATAAACAAACAGAAATAACCCAGCAAAATTTTAAGTGGTAAAAAATTAAAAAAAACCGTTTATCGAGAAAACATATTTTAACTTCAATAATTTTATTAATTTTATGTTTTTTATAAAAACATAATTAACTATTATTTTATTGTTTGAGATTAGTTGTCATTATCCAAAGCACGGCCCATGGGCCTAATGCCGCCCGCGACGTGTTTCTAATTTACTACAATTAGACAATTGTTTTTGGTTATATTTTAGTCACATAACATTATTTTATTTTTATGAAACCCCAAATAAATGAATTAAAATATTATAAATAATTTATTACAATTCAGTTTAATTTACTTAATTGACAAAGACTATAGTATGTATTTCTTGGTACAACTGTCAAGGCGTAAAGAGGGCTTTTGAGAATAACTCGAGTTAAGAAAGAGTAAAAGTGCTCAAGTGCATTGACGCAAATAGCTTCAACCATGGTTGCCACTTGAAAATTTTTTTCTGTACCAAAATTGGTTTAAAAAGGTACCATTTCTGTAAAAAAAGGTCCAAAATTTTTCTATTGTCTTTTTATAAGAAAATACAATTTAGATAAAATGTACAAAAAGTATAAAACAATACAATATCCACAATAAAGTTGGGTCGCCGAAAATGTACCATTTTTTGAACATGAGTACCAGAGTTCCAAACGGAAAAAAAAGTACCAATTTTGGTACTAAAGTACCATAAGTGGCAACCGTGGCTTCAACCTAATTAGTTCAAAAATCTTGTATAGAGTGCCGTAAGTTATTATGGTACATTAAAATAATATATAGCAACAACTAACATTTATAATGCTGATATTGATAGAATTGAAAGAGATAAATGAAAGAAGAATTAATAAAACTAAATTTAACATTATCGCCGAATTTTTATTATTCTCCGGAAAAATGATAATGTATGTATTTATTTCTGCGACCCTTCAACCTATTCAGTGATTTGTATTGACCCGCGATCTTATTTGGTCTGAACAGTCTTGATCTATAGGAAAGGGACTGCTTAGCTGAACATTAAAATGTTACCTTTCATATTTAAAAAAAAATAACATTTCAATGACATTCAAAAAACACATACATCAGTAGAACTAAATAAACGTATCCAATTACCAAATATCATACTCTTTGATGAGAAAAATTTACCAGTTGACCAATACAGAATCAACCAAATAATTGAGTTTTCTTGAAAAGAGTTCATATAAATTGTCAAACAATCAAATTACCAATGGAAGTTTAGGATAATAATGAGATGGGGTTTTTTTGGTGAGTCCTTTGGTGTTTTTAAGAAAATTTTAATATTATTCTGATTCAACAAAATTCTATACAGTCACATAAAGCATATACCAACCCACAATGAACAGCAAATCACATTTCATCCTTCATTTCGACTACACAGTGACCACCTACACCGTCACTTGATAAAAATTCTCTCGAATTGTCAGTATGGAGCACGTCGGTAAAGTTAGATATATAAAAATCAGAATTTTTATGTAACCCAAAAAGTCTTCCATGTTGAATGGGTAAGTAATCTGCATAATTAGAGTAAAGATGTGTGTGAGTCTTTTCTTGACCAACGAGTACTATTATATATTGCAGCAGTGATAGCGTTAATAATTTGATTAAGGTCTAATTTTTTCCTAACATTTCTTTCTTTTGCTTCAATGACATTAAATTGCATTTAAAATTCAGTTTAGTCATCTATATATACTCTGTTTTTAGATAATATAACAAATGTTTTTCTAAATTGTATAGAAGAAGACACTAATATTTTTCTAATATCTTGAATGAAACTAAAATCAACTCAAATACTAAACAAATATTCTTTTATAAGATAACTGTTGTCTGGAAATACCTGTAGAAATATTTGATTTCGGGTAATTAGAGAAATGTTGCGCTATGAGGTAGACTTCCAGGGTATGCAATTCCATGACATCAACAGAGATTATTTAGTTTGAGATGAGTAGTAAATTAAAAAATTGATTTAATTTAATAATTATTTAATAATTTAGTAATATTTTCAATTTTTATTAACTAATAATTAATACTTATTATTTTAATTATTTTATATATATTTAATTTAATATATATTTAATTATTTAATATTTAATTAATCATGCACTAAAATGATAATCTCTTCTAAACAACAAACGAAAAAAATGTCAAAAAAAAAATTTGGAATAGATGTTCTTTTCAACAAATATTGACTTGTACTACTAAGTAGAGGGTAATACTCCCAAAACATCTATAGTATTCAGTACTAACATAATGTTTCTGGTATAAATGCAACAAATTGTTGTCAGCATAGTTTCCAGCACTCCAAATTGGAGACATATATCTATAAATGAAGTAGTATATGTTTTATGATTTAATTTACGCCTTTGTATACTCCGTAGCAGTACATATCATCACATCATCAAATCTGCTTGACATACAAAAATTGACATACCCAAATTTTCATACCCCACATACCGCATCGCTTAGCACACGTCTTCCTCTTAATGCTCGTTATTCGCGAGCTTAACTTTCAAGCTTTTAGGGTCAATTTGCGCAGTTTTATATGTTATTTGCCTTTGTGTACGTGGTATTTGTTATGCAGGATTATACGGCATCTCCATTTTCCGGGTCTCACTGCGACGCCACGTTGTTGTGCGACTGTAGCGTGCGACAGCGCCATTATTCGTCTGTGTGTGTTCCTCGTTACTTTTAAGGACCTTATATTTTTATGTGCTTACTTGAAGCGAATCGAGCACCATTAGAGTTTGGCCTGGTGACTGGCTGGCGGCGGCACCCATGGCCAGCATTGTAATTACTCTAAATTTCAAAGTTTTCATTCCCATTTTTAGCGCAGTTTTTGAATTTTTTATTAAATGAGAATAAACGAAAAATCAAAATATTTTTTCCGTTTTTATTGAGTTTAAAATTTGCACACTGGTTGCATCGTAGTTGCCGCAATTATTTTTGGATTTCCTGTTGAAAAAAAGGACAAAACTCTGAAGTTTTTATTTCTATGTACATTTTGAGTATATATTTATGATCATAAATAAATATTTTACTACATTAATAAAAATGCAAAATGACTTTCTTGATTGATTGAGACAGATGAAAAGCTCACCAGGGGAATATTTAAAATTTTATGATTTTTTATTAAATTTTTATTAGTTTGTATTAAAGTCATTTGATGCCATATGGCAAAATTTTATGCGGACTCAATATCATTGCCATATTTTTATACTGCCATTTTTATAGGTAGTAGACCATATGGCAAATGCAAAATTAATTAAAGTGCTTTTTTATATAAAATAATTAAAGAAAATGATATAAACCTTGTCAAAATTTTAATATTAATTAGACAGATTGATTGCATATTCATGAATGGACAATTTTTTAAATCAATTTATCTAAAGCAATATTGAACGTATGATAATAATGCTTAAATGTGGGATCTGTGCATCACAAAATAGTTAAAAACTGAATTTACAAATTCAAATCATGTAGCTGTCTTAAATACCGCCTAATATTCTTCATCAGCGGTCTTTTGAAACATCTATTGTTTTAATTGGGCGATAACATTTTGGCAATTAAAGCCCAAAATACTGATGATGGGTGTTTAGCAGTATTTAAATTACCCAAGAAATTACTTGATTAAAAATTAAAAATATTTGAATTCAAAAATTTCCTTACTATTTCTCCCTTTATCTATTTAAAATATAATTCATAGGACAATAAAATTATTTCATTTTCTAATTACTGATATAGTGAATAAATCCGCGTTATCCTGTAGTTTTCCTAGAAAAAAAGGTAATAAGCAAAAAATTTTATTTCTCTTTATAGTAAGAGTTATTTTGCCCTACTTTTCATGACTAGACTTAAGCCACCCAGAACCCAGCTATTATCTTCAGCCTCAATAACCGCAACAATCTCACAATAAAGCTTCTTGGCCTCAAGCATTTTCTGAGCTTCGAAAAATTAAGTTTTGCAAAATGTTAAACTAGTTGTAATCTTATTGAGAACTCTCGACCCGAAAGTTTTGCCGTTTTTTTTTTTAATTTTAGTTGTGGTGTGTTTGGTTTTGATTAAATTTTTAATAAAATGTTTTATTAATTAATTTTTTATGAAAATTTCATAACATTTTTATTATTAAATAAAGCAAATCAACAATTTGTGACAAGGATTTACTACTAGCATATCCTAGAACTATTTATTAAAAAATGATGGAAAAGATACAGACAACTGACGACTCCTAAAGCAAAGTAGATCATTAATAAAAAAAAAACGTTTTAATATAAAAAAAACTGGATATTTTATGTATTCATACTTATCAAGAAATAATCTAACATAATCTTTTTAATATTAATTTTTTTTTTGTCGAAACTGACGCGTCTTTTGGCGAAAAGAAACTATTTAAAAGTTAGAAGGGTTCGAACAGAAATGAAAAAAAATAACAAAAATATTTAGTTCATTTATTGAAATTTGGCTGAATTTACAACGGCTGTTTCCAGTATTCTCTCTCTCTCTCTCTCTTATCCTTATCTCCCAGTGGAGCATAGGGCCTCTATCATCTTTTTATATCGTATTCAGTTACTTGATTCATGGCATATGTCACTCCAGGAATAGTTCGCTTCCAGTATTGCCAAGTACTTATCATCGGTAGTCATAGAAAATATTCGAATTTATTTTTAATTAGTTTTTAGTTCGTATATAATTTGTTTGAATTGCAACTGTCAGGGTTAGATCTCGTGCCTGTTAGAAGTCAACGCTATTAACTTAAGCTCAGTATTCTCTTTTAACATCAGATTAAACATGTCCTATTTGGAACTTATTAGTCTTTCATTAGGTTCGCAGCTTTACCTTTCTAAACCACTTCTACCATATAAGCAGTTTCTGCTACCAGTTTCGTTATATTAAAATTCGTTATAGTTTGGAATAAGTATTTCAGGATAAGTATTAGGTTCTATTCAATTGGATCACCCTGTATATATTTATACTACAAAATTTAAGAAACATTATAATATTTTTTTGGAATTCATTTTTGATATTGTATTTATTTTTTATTCTATTCATGTTTGATATATTTATCGATGTCTTATCTAACATCGTAATTAGTTAATACATTTACCATATTAATATTTAATGGGAATACAAAAATAACTAACTTAGAGTAGTTGTTAGTTCACTTTTTTAATTATTTCTGTTGTAGAAAAGGCTTATGTGGATAAAATACACAAAAGCTTATAAATTACTTTTTATTTTTGCTTTCATTGTTATACATTAGTCTATATAATAATAAAAACAAACATAAATACTAATTTTGAAGGCTTTAATTTTATCTTATTCGCATCAGCCTTTTATAAGATAGAAAAATAACTAATATTTTTTCCATTCCCGTGTAATATATCTGACAAAAATATTAATTTTGTTTTTTTACAATTAATATCTCACACGTAAAATTAACCTCAACCATAAAAATTGATAAAAAATATCTAAAAAATCCTTAATTAAAATATAATCAATTTTTTTTTGTAAAAGTATATGTGGTCACATTTATTAAATTTCGCTATCTTTGATCTATTGATTTTTATGCTAAAATTTATGTATATTTTGTATTCATTCAATTGAAATAAGTGACTTAATAATTTTAAATGATAAGGAAGTGAAAAATGATATGCCTTGTAAATTCATATATATATATATATAAATTATATACCAAAAATAAAAAAAATTTATCATTAAAACGCCTACTTTATGTAAAACTAAATGTCTATATCAAATACAAATAATAATTCATCCAGAGGAAAAATGGACAAATGTCTAAATGACATTTTCATTAATTATGTTGTGTGCTACATTAATTGTCCTGATTTAATTACTGAAATAGACGATTAAGGCTGTTTATTTCGTAACGAAATTTCACTAACAATTAACTTCGATATAGGAATGTGTAACAGATAATAGGAGGTGATTTATCAAATATCTGAGTCGAAATGTTGATACATAAAAATTAATAATTATTACCATTTTTATTTTATTCTCGTAGAAAATCAATCTTACGGCAATGATAGTTAAATCTTTACACCTGTAATATTTTGAAATAAAAATAAGCATTGATACCCATTGTTCTTTATATGTTTTTTTTTTGACGTTGGTTGATATACAACGCATTCGTATCTCAGCGTAAATTACCTAATACTTAATATCCCTCGGTTACTTTTTTTTTACATTAATTTATTGGCCAATCATAATGCCGACAAACCAACAATCCCACCCAATATTCATGCCACCATTGACGCTATACGTCCACTATTATTGCAATAAATAGTCAAAAACTGGACTGATTGAATGAACTATGTAACTCGTAGCCAAAACGGACATACGGCAGAAATCATAATCAAAATGTAAATGCCATGAAATTATCTATCAGATTATAATAAAAAAATTTTATTCCAACAATATTTCTGTTTTGTATTATCATTTTACGTACTCATGCAGCAAAAAAAACACTCGACAGTGAAGCAACACTATGTATTGGTTGCGCATATAGTGTACTTTAGCTACAGTACAAGGGAAAAAACACTGTCATATAATTATCTGAAATTAGTAAATATCACTGAATTTGAATTTACCATTAATATAACAGTATAATGTAATAATCTGTATTGCAGTATATGCAACATTTATATATTCAATACTACTTTAAGAAAATATTTCTATAATGAGTCGAGTAGAAACGACTAAATTATCAAGCAATATATGATATCTCAAATATCACCTATAGTTTAGAAATAGACCATGGAGTAGATACAGGAATATTTACGACATTTGCAAACATAGTTACTCCTTTAGGTTACCTCATGGAGCAAAATCTTAGTGATTATATGACAGATCGCTTATTTGAAAACCATGTCATAGATACGCATGCTGGATGTCATTTTCATTGATATGCAAGTGACCCAAAAAGCTTTGGAACCATTCAACTTTTAATTAAAATTAGTCAGAGACTGGAAATTGTGGAAGCGTGGTTATCAGTAAGTTAAATTCATTTTCAGTCATCACTTTCATCAGTGCCTTCGGACATAAAAAGGTTAATGTGAATAAATAACTACATAGTATAGTGCACCATGGTATTTCTGTGGTTGTTTCTTTAAAGATGATAGTTTATGTTTCTTGGAAAATTCTTGTCAGAGATACTGGCCTTCACTTTCTTTAACTATATAAAAGTTAACAATAGGTAGAAGTCACTTACAACATGTTTTACATCACAGCTCAAGGCTTTCAATAATAAATCATGCCTTGAGAATATATATACAGGTGCCGTTTATATTAGATTAATTGCAATTTCTTCAGAAATATGTTCAAAAATGCTAAAAAAAAAAACTATTTAAAACTTATATCCGAAGTTAGGGACACTGAATTAAGAAAAAAAAGCCTATTTAATGTGTTAACGTATGTTACCCTAATAGCAGGAACAGGTTTTTGGGTACTTCTTGTCGGTTTGTCGGACTTGATACCGGTAAAGATAAAGTATTTATCAGTTCCATTAAGTTAATAGTATGCATCTAGTCATATTGTTCAGATTTACTGCGAGGAATATGGATTTAAAACGGTTAACAATCATTAGTTTTGATAAATGGAAGAGTATCTGAAAGTTAAGTACTGCCACTATTATTTATGGCTTAGGCTAAGGCCTTTCTTCACTGTGTTCAGCTTGATCTATTGTGTACAAGTACTGCAACTAACTAGACAACCCTTTCGGTTTTTGAAACTAAATATCTTTAGTTTAAGTAAACAAATTACATTATAATTTCATATAACGACTTCTATTTATGTTTTCAATTTAAATTGAAATATTCTGAAATCCTGAAATGCTTTCAGTTGCAGAAATACTTAATATTGTTAATAAACGAACCCAAAAATCCTTCACAAAAATGCTTTGGCATCCTTTTTTCCCAAATTGGTTTATTCGAATAACTTTACTGTAAATATTTTTGTGTGCTCTTTTCAATTAACTCCTTCCAATATTCCTTTTCATGTTTATTAAGGATTCTCAGAATAACTTGTGGGAATAGTGTGTGTTATTTTTCCTCAACATTCCAAGACTGTCACTTCATTCATTTAGCAGAAATAAATATGTGAACAAACAAGCTAATAAATTATTCAATCCACCCACCGGATTGATTTTCTATTGACCGTTAATAACTTTCTCCACATCAGTAAACAACAATCCGGTAAGGTGAGACAACTCTTAATTATACTTGACGCTGCTCATGAGTATGTCGGAAAATATTTGTCACTTCCGGCGCCTAAGGACAAGCCTGAAATTGGAGGTTGTCTGTTTTGATACTTAATATTTACTTTTAATAGTTAAACACTGTGATTTTTATGACATGATTAAATAAGTATAAAAGCATTCAAGCACTTAATAAAAAGTTTATTATCCTTTAATGCAATTACATTTTCAACATTTTAAATAAAATTGCTTCTCTTTTAATAATTACTTTCAACTTTCTACTTTCCTTGCATTGTACCTACCTACTTTGTACCTACTTACTGGGGTGAGGAGTGAGGAGTGAAGAAATAAGTACTTAAAATTTATTTAATAAGTCTGCAAGGATTTTAGTCAAAAGCTTGAAAATGTATTATTCATTATTTCTTCAGTGCTTGCGTGTTTCAGCGAAATCTGCTTATTGTGTAAAATAGCAAGGACTTCCGAGCTGTTTCAGGCATTGGTGAGTTAAATTCGTTCTATTGACTTAACTTGTTGACCTCGCATATTTTAATTATTTTCCTACTACCAAAATAGAGCAATTATAATTAAGAAAATATTTTAATAAACCGCATTTCATAGATTTTAGGAGTGGAATTAGATAGCTCAATAATAAAGAAAATTTATTTTAAAATCAAGTAAGTCCTTATATTTAGTTTAGATTTATTGTGGCAGTAAAAAAAGGGAAATATATGGCAGTAGCTCCCATTCTGAACTCTGAACTCAGCATGCATTTATGTTAAATAAAATAGCAAAGTTCAATTTTGCTTAAATGCAGTAAATTTTCTTATTTTTTTTAATCTGAAAAATGAATGTTTTTCCAGCTGGGAAGAGTAAAATTTAACGCTTCGAAAGGTTAAAATGTTAAAAAAATATTGAGAAGTTTATAAAACAACATATGTTATATTAGCATTTTATGTGGAAACGCGAAAAACAATTTTAAATACCAATAATTGTAAAAAATGAAATATTTTTTAAAAATGAAATGAGATAGGAATGTCAATTTAAATATGAAAAAATTAAGATAGTTTAAAATTATAGAATAAAAAAATAAATTATTTTAAAACATAAAGTGCAAGTGAAATATTGTTACTTCACAAAGTAAAAGAGAACTCTCACTGCATCAGAATTTATTATCACAGCTATTCAGCATAGAGCGGTGGATTTAGTGTTCACTATGCTTGCAATATTACAGCACTTTATAAAAGAACACATTGTGTTTTAAATAAAATATACTGAAAATTAGCTCATCAAAGCTTCTAAGATTAAGTGTTCGCTATCAATATTACAGCACTTTATAAAAGAACACATTGTATTTTAAATAAAATATACTGAAAATTAGCTCATCTAAACTTCTAAGATTTAGTGTTCGCTATCAATATTACAGCACTTTATAATAGAACATATTGTATTTGCAAAAAAACAAATATACTGGAATTCAGCTCATCTAAGCAAATCTAGATAACAGTTCATAAAAGAACACATTGTACTTAAAAAAATACTAGAAATTACCAATTGAACCAAATCTTTTATTCAATTATTTTCCTTGACATTACACTTCTATGAGCAAATCGCAACTTTAGTTTGTTTCTATAATATATATTTGACATGATTTATATTTTTATATAGATGTGCTCTCAACACAACCAACACACTTAAAGAGCATATAAACCTCATCCTGTAGTATTTCCAGAAATGGAAAATAAAAATCAATAATCAAAAAAGTAAGGCTCTGTTTATAACGCGTAAGTGAAGACAGAATCCGTCGAGAGTAAGAGTGGGAGATATGGTAATAAACTGGGAGGATAGCGTTAAATATCTCGGCATCACGTTGGACCAACGATTCACATAACTTAAACATGGTCTGAAGATAAAAGAAGAGAATTAGCTGTGTCAAAATTCTTCATCACCTCCAACCTGTATTCAAAAATGAAAATCTCAATGTTAAGAACAAGAACCTGTCATATAACCAAATAATTCGTCCGTCACTTCTATATGGATGTATAGCGTTTAGTAAAACCTCAAACACTACTATTCGTCAGCTAGAAATTGCACAAAGCCAGGTTCTGAGAAGACTTCTCAAGGTACCATGGTACATTAGGACGAATGACATCCTCAGGGACCTCAAGATTGATCCGATCAAAAAATACATAAAGGATAGTGGTCTGATGTTATTTACGAAAACTGACGGACTTACCAACACAGCGTTATCGAATCTCAGAATGGTTACAGGCTCCTCGGAGACGTATGCAGATCTGAGGTCAATTATGGCTTAGTCTGATGATGTGATAAACAAGAATCCAGTCAAGACGTAGAGAGGGGTTTTGAAGAAACCTCGCAGTTAATAGAGATTAAAAGTGTTTAAGTGCACTGACTCAACTAGCTTCAACATAACTTATAAATAATAAAAAAATGCATGAACTCAAATAAGTGACAAAAGTTATAGTTACATTAAAAAATATATCCTGTTACTTTTATTCATTGACTATATTTCTTAATACATTCAATATGAACAACAACAAAAACAAATAAAATTATTTCAAACTCACTTCCTTGCGGTAAAAAAACGTGCGTGCACGTAGCGTTCGCTTACCGCCTGATACCGTAGTATCTTTTCAAATTACTATTCAACCGTAGTGCACACTAGCTAGCGTTTTATGTCGCAAGTGTGCATCGGATCTTTAGGTGTAATAACTATGTCTGCTAATTACTATGCCAAATACGTAAAGTTTGTGAATTGAAACTTTAGAACTCGGATTATATGAAATTAAAGTTTCTTAAAGGAATGAAAAGTAAGCTTCAGTCTTACTTTCTGTGTGAGAAATTCACAAATAAAATGATTTATTATAATTATATATTATATATAAATGACCAACAACAAAGAACCATACTGCTACATTTGCTGCTTTTAATAGGTCAAATTTTACAAGCTTCTGAATTAAATAACATATTAAGTGAAATGTAGTTGTTATATTTTAAAATTGAAACAAAGTGCATTTAACAAGCATTTCTATCAAGTTTCAAAAAAAAGTTCTAATTATAAAAAAACATTTAATAAGAATATATGACAACGTTAATAAGCTAAGCCAATATAATATTAAGTCTTATCACTTAGTCATGATTGTCACATTGTAAAAGTATTTGTTGTTGTTTTCAAAGTTAATTAAAAATTTGAGAATTTAAGATTTATACTATATTCAGACAGCCAAATTTCCTTAATTTCGTAAAAATGAAATTAAGTTAATTTCGAAAGTGTTCATACTTGCCCCAAATCAAGGTAATAATATGCTCCAAATACCATTTGTACTTGGGAAATTTTAAAATTTAACTATAAAGGATTATTATAACTATAAAGAGGATTTCAGGTATGTGAATGATTATTTTTCACTCTATATTAAATTAATAACAATTACAGTTGTTTCTTTATATTCAAATTTAAAAATTTGAACTGCTTTCAAAATATTTTCCCGGTTTTATTTAAGTCAACTGTCACTGACATTTATTTAAAAAAAAATGTCAAATTTTCCTTATCTCAACTTTATCTTTTGCTTAAAATTTATCTTACGCAAAGGTCTGACCTATGGACGTTTCGCGGTATCTCAAGAAGCAATTACGTGTACGTGAGTGATTTTTGGTACAGATTTTTTTATATTTTCTACTTTTATGTCAAAACTGTAATGTATTTTACACACAAAAAGTGGAGAAAAAATAGAAATACTATAGTGAGCCTTACTGTCAACTTTACCTTAAAAAAGTTGCTTTGATTCTTTAGAGAGAAATTCTTAAATAATTTAATTATTTATAATTTATTTAACTTGAATAAGAATATATTTGTGTGTTTATATTTATATAATGTACGTATATATATATTCTATATGTATATTTTTGTTGATCTCGTTAGATACCGATGATTCAATGGTATGAATTTATTCTCGATGCCTTCTTCGTGTATTATTGACATTTGTTGATATCTATTTTCATATTTAGTTAACTATAGTTTCACATCGGGACTTATTTCACATCGGATTTATTATAATAATGTGAGATTAGATAAAACTACACTATTCCTAATAACTTTGTTTTGCACTGGAATATAACATAAATATTACAAATTTTCTTCTTCTTAATTCCTTTATCTCCTTGTGGAGCATAGGGCTCATTATAAATTTTAAGATGTAATAATGCATAGTAAGAATTTTTGATATCATGTTTAACTATCTAACCAATTTTTACCATCAACTTATATCACTTTTTAATTTAATTACTCACTTTTAAAAAAACTCTATTAAAAATTTTTATCTTCTTAAGTTCAGAGACAATTTTTATTAAACTGATTCTTAATCCACATTTCACGTGTTCACATCTTCATATATTTTATTGACAGATCATCAGTTTACATTTTCTTTATTTTCAAATTTGATTATCCTTTATAAGGACTTTTTCCAATAACATGCTTAGCAGAAGTTTTAATGAAATATTTTTGGAAAGAAGAACTGCTAAAGTTTTCTCACAGCTTTTGGTTAACAAAAGTGGAAAAACTATTAACAAATCAGAAGCAGAAATTGTTAAGCGCAATAAGAGATTTTTAACTACAAAAGTTTAATATTGGAGTTCCATACAAATCAAGTGTATCTTAGATAAGTTTCAAGTGCCTCTGAGATATTTTATTTGCCCTTCAATTCTAAACTTTTGCACATTAAACTTTTGCTCACAACAGCGACAAAAAGAAACTTCACTAAAATAAATTTAATTTTTACTTTTAATTAACAAAAAATTTTCCGATAGCTTCTTTTCCATTTGAAATGCCATCTCACGTTCATCGATATTTCACAAATCACAAATTTCTTCCGCATCACGAACCTTTTCTTGAGGGTTACTTTTATGAGGTCGGCATTGGATGCAGGTTAATTGGAAAGTCCACAGGCGCTTAGAAATTAATTTTCTCACTTTCCTTTTTATTTGCAGAAGAAAGGCGCCAAAGTAAAACACAATTTTACGTTTTTTTTGTGTTTTTTGTTTTGTGTTTTGTGTCATTGCGGAATGGCGGTTAATAGTTAAATTTTATTGAAGCAATACGCAGGAGAGGGGGAATATCGATTCTACGAAATTGCAGGATATTTGACAATTTTGTGTTTGGGACTTGAGCTTAGAAAATTCTTCTGATTACAAAATAGCAATTTCAATTCCTTTGAGGAAGTTTGACATAATCGGTTTCGGTTTGTTATACTTATTTAACTTTCTGTTTTAATTAAAATTGTTTAATATTTACTTTTAATTAAAACGTTGATTGAAATTAAATAAAGTAATGTACTTTTCATTACTTTTTGAAAAAATTTTGATTTTTAATCAACACACAAATTTTTTTTTAAAATTGCACAAAATTTTTTTCTATTACTTATCTATGTACCTATGTATTTAGGTATGTAATTAAAGTGGCTCAAAGGCTCAAAATGGAGTTTGAGATAGATGCATTTATTGGAATGTGAATATGCTATTAATTTAAACATTGATTAAAACTTTGATTAAGTTTAATTGAAAACTTTAATATTTAATTAGCCACTCCAGCAAAAATGGGGGACTGTTCAAAAAATAACATTTTATTTCTATTTCAATTTATTTAATTACAATCTATTCAAACTATTTCGGGCATTTATGTTTAAAACAAATAAAATATATGACAGAAATTTCAGTATCTAGAATTTCTGAAGTACCTTTTCGGTAAACTGTTGAGACAAATCGGTCAGACAACGGATAACAACAAGAAGACGGTTGGTACATCAGTAGTGGTTTTTCTGAAAATTGTCCAAGTTTAGAGAACGATTTCTGTTTTTACTTAAATTTGTTGTTAAATAGATATATCTAGGAAATTGGAATTTGAAATTAATAAGACCTTTTTTTTCATTTCTATTTCTTCTAAATTGATATAGTACTATTAAAGTAAGTTATAGACATGAGCTTCTTTACTATTTACCACAAATGGTTGATCATTTTCAGCTGTACTGCCTCATCTTTTTTATCAATGTTTAAGAGTCACGATTATTCAATCGTCACGTAAATATAATGTTACCAAAAATATAAGTAAACCTATTCATTTAGAGCTTTATGTATTTTGCACACTTATTTCAAATTATTTTTGTAAGTATTTGACTTGCACTATTAACGAATCTTAAAAGTGGATTTTGGATACTCTAAAAACTTGTATTTGTTTATATTTTAATATTACAAAATACAGGTCTTCTACTTAAGTGAACTGATTTTTAATAATATTATATCAGCCTTAATATGGAAAGGGAACCCAACTTTACAATCAACCAATCAATAAGCAACCTTTCTATATCCTCAAAATCTGATAGTATTTACAAGCGTTTATTCTCAAAATGTATTAAACCTTGAACCATAAAAATTTTCTCTAGGATTATAACGAGTATCGGTTTTGCGGATGAAGATGCGAAAAAGAAAATGAAGAAGGCCCAATATGAGGGACCTGATGAGGATATATATTTTTACACTTAGCAGTTGGTCATTTTACAATAATTATATGGAAAATAAAATAGTTAGGGTAAAATAAAATAAGTATATATGTGAAGCAAATTTCTTGAGAATTAAAACTTTATATTTTCAATATTAATAACTTAATTAACTCACATAATCTAACAGTATTAATAGTCTTGCTTTGTATATTCTTAGTTTCACAAATAACAAGAACAAATTATTAGTAGACTTCCAAGAAACTAGTAAAAGGAAAGACAACTACATTAGTAAAGATGATTATAATTTGAAAGGACAGTGTATAACATATATATGAGAATTTAATTTACTTCAATCTTCATGGTCTTCATTTTTTCTAATGTTTTTCCACATATCATTTAATGTGAATTTCGATGAGATTATATATTTGAAGGATATGGGTGTTCATATGGATAATCCGTATTTGCTGCTGCGGTTGTAGAGATTTATTGGTCATACTTTATTCTAAGCTTTATAAAAAATAAAAATATTTGCCCTACTTTCCCCTACTACCCTGATTTTCTAACTATCTTCGCTATTTTAATTTTCACTAATTAAAGTCGTACTTAACACACAAATGCTATGTTTACACTATTGTACTTAACTCGATACGAATGCAGCAGTATGTGCCATTTTTTAAATACAAGTCATAGTATAAGATACTTAGATACAAGTCATCTAAGTGTAAACATAGTGTAAGATTATTTTCCATCTGATTTATTTTTTTGTAGGCCATTAAATTTGCCAACACATCTTCTTGTGCTGTGTAAATATAATAATAGATTGAAATGTTAAGTCGTGAAGTACAACACAAATACTAGCAAAATATTTTAATTCTTGCTTTCCTTTCCGACTTAAAATTCAATTATTCGCTAAAAACTCTCTAAAAGCGTTCATTAGAAAATATTTGTCTGTGGATTATAAGGCCCAAGTGCTCCTATGAATAATTCCTACAAATATCCGTATGCTACGTTGTGAGCGTTTTACTCTTGAATAACGTTTGCTTTCAAATGAATGGGTTTTTAAAAATATGTAAATAAATAAAACCCAATCTTCACAAAATGAAAGCACTCACTTTAAATGAGCACATTTATTCGCAGCAATTTAATCTGATATTTTTAACATTTAAACAACGATAATGTATCTTTCATTACGAAATACCGACTATGATTGTATACAATACACAAAAGGACTTATTTTTCACATAAAATATTTAATTATCACAACAAAAAAAATATCGCTTTGTCCCAAACAATTAATTGAAGTAATTAAATTAATTTTTCTCTTTCAAATATAATTAAAAATTTTAATAAAATGTACTGTTCACGTTTAAGGGTAAAATTTCATCCGCTAATTTTTGGTAAGTGTACTTAAAAAATAAGAGAATGAAAAGTTTTAAACTTCAATGAGCACTTAAGTGAAGTAGGGAACACGAGAGCTTACATCATGATTTCCAAAGGGCTTGACTGAAGGTAAAACATATCAAATGAGATGTTTACGCAGCGCACATATTACTTTCCCCCATAGCTCTGTGTCATAGAAGTCATAGAATATTTGTGTATCGCATTTTACTACTTTATTATGCGCTTTCAACAGCCAAGAGCAACTCCACTTAATACGCAAGGAACAGATTCGCTTATGAAAGACTGACTGCTGAAGTGCCGAAGTCACATGTGCATCACGTATGTGTAGATACAAAAACATCAAGACCAGAGTTCTAAGTATTGATTTTTTCTATTGTGGTGAAGCAGATGTTTCATTACCAGAATTAGCCATAAAAATGTTATAAGAATGTACTCAAATGGCATAGCTAAATATGCTGAAGTATGCAGAAATTGCCATAAATATTTCTGCGAAAGTTATAAAATACCAACAAGATACAAATTATATGCAGATAACGAATTCCAAACGAAGTTGGAATTTTTTATTTTATTTTTTTTTTGTTTTTTTGTGTATTTTGTGCCATATGAACTTTGGTAATTCTTTAAATTTTGGTAAAGAGTCCGTCTTCTTTAATATCTTTATGGAAGAAATTGAATATGAACGTGAATGTAGTCGTAGTTAAGCTGCAAGGCTTTCAAAAATTACTAATGAACTTACACCGATATATATATATATATAGATGCACATATTTATAATTTTCAAAAACTTCCCTTATTCTTTTCCAGAGCTTTATTGAAACTTAATTAAGTCCAAAAAAGTAAGGCTTAATTCAATCAACTTTATATGGCTTTGGAAAAAGTTTATAAGTTTCCTTCTTCTTTACCCACACAATATTGATTTCTGAATCACAAAATAGCATTTTCTTCTTTTCTTTTTCGGTAAGCGAAAAGTATTGAAAGCCACAGCTTAAGACTTATATGTGAATCGAAGTCTATTAGGAGAATATGTAACGGTATAAAACAGGAATAAGTAACAATGTTACTCCACGAACAAAATCTATCCTTCAATTCACGTATCACTATTCTCCTTCAAGTTAGTTTAGGTGCATAAGATTTCCTAAAATTTTGTGCGTTTCAGAACAGAGCATGCACTCTTTAAAGTGTCTTAAAGTGTCCTAGTGTCCAAGTTTAAAGTTTCCAACCCTATCGATCAATATTGAATATTTTTCATAAACATTTTCGACTGCATGGCAGCGGTACTCTTCAAGGTTATACTTCTCTAGTAAAAGACTGCCTTTATGTTGGTATTGAACACACGGTATTTTGTTAAGAGTGGTTTATGCTTTTACTTCCACATATTATATTAAATTAAATCAAACCATCTCTAAGCTTATGAATTTTGAAGATAATACTTTACTCCAATATTTTTACATTATAATAGTATTTTATATGTTTATTGTTTTCGAGGTAGGTTATTGACTGTACATATTCCAGTTCCTCGTCTTCTATTCGAATAGAAGTATAAAATGTAAAACCGTATGATCTTATAATGATCTTATAATCCTAATTATTATCATTATGTCAGGAGAGTTTGCACTGCGGCTTAAAGATACTATAAAGTGGGTTTATAGTGTTTCTTTTAGACAAACTTACTTTATAAAATATAGTATTTAACTTACATTATACAATATATTTTTTTCCTTCGATATGAGATATCCATTTGATACTTCTTTTGCTTACACATTGCAGCCCTTTTAGAATAGCTGTAGTAATCCTTAAATTATTTTCACTTAAGTGCATACAACCCTTAATAGTTCTAGGTTAAGAGTCTTTATAAGCGATTTCGAATCTGGTAGATTATTCCAATATAGCTATCTCGGTTTAACCTCTTCTTTTCAAATGAATGTGCAGGAATCTTTTCCCCCAAGTCATAGAATATTTACGAGAGTAGAAGCAGCGAGCTTACTAGAAGCGGTGCCAACAATTTCAGCGGAACCGAAACCAATCGGCTTATTTAAGCTGAGGATACTTAGCTTTTTAGGACACTCCATCAACATTCCCGAAGTCACTTCATGAGAATTTTGAGCCTTTATTACTGCCTGACTATGAGTCGTTTCTGAGTTTAGTTCTGATAATTACGAGATTCAAGTAAATTCATCTGTCTTATCGCCTTGTGTTCTCTCTTTGACAGATTCTTTCGTATCAGTTTGATTTTATGTTGTATATGAAAAAAAAGTAGATGCTAAATGTTAAACACAAAAAATCATATCATTATGTTGTACATCTTATGGATGTACAGAAACTACGCAGATAATACTTTATCAAAAGTCTGAACTTTGTGCGCTGCTTTAACTTCTTCCGCAAGAATTTTCACTGCTCATTCCCAACTGAATAACAATCTGTAACTTTCCTCATATACGTGGTCTTCTAAGACCTAATCCCAATAAAATTAGTTGCTGAAGCATGAAGTCCTAATATCGAGATCCCATTCCAGTTATGAGCGGTATAACATAATAAACATTAGTAATAAATACATTTATAATAAATTAATACATGATATCATTAAAGTACGAATGATGAGTGTATAAGGAAGGTTACTATTTATGAGTAACCTCTATGTCAGAAGCTTTTATAATCATGATTGTGCTGCTAGATCACAGGATATTGAGGTCGCTGGTTATAATTCTTTTTTTTACCTATTGTATACCTATTAAAGAATTCTGTTTATAGTAACAAACATTTCACCAATGAGGAAGCAAAGCGTTGTGCACATAAAAGTTTTATAGTGATACTTAATCTATATGACATTGTGAATCTTTAGTATTAATTTCACAAAATGCAGTAATTGCAAATTAAAAAGGAAATAAAGTTGTTGATTCAATTTGCATGTTAATTACAAAAGTGGTTTTAATTTTTAATACATACAGAATTATACAGGAGGATCTTATTAAACCACCCACGATTCTATAAAATATGTATGACATTTTTATAATATTTTTGTGTGGAACATGCACACCACTGCGTATACGTAACAATGTGAAATGGCAACAATAAGAACCAAATTAGGTGTTGTTTGCATTCGACAATGACTGCATACTTGGCACGCAATTTGAGCAACTTCCTCCACTCCTTGGCGATTCCCTTAACCACTTGTGCAGGCAGTCAGTTCATTTTATTATATGCGTAATTTATGCCAATATCAGCGCGTTGCATTCAAAGTAGTTGCAATTTATCGTACATTGTGCAATGCATGCAATAACAGAAAGGAACCACACAATGTGGCACCTGTGAAAACAGCAACAAAAATTTTCGAATTTTCCAAAAGGCAATAGCATGCAACATTTTCCATGCAACACCCAAAGGCAAGGAGTCAAAATGGATTTTTATATCTTGATTAGCGTGTTTTTTTCACTGCTTAACTACGTTTAGATACTCGTCGTCCTTTGAGGTACGAAATGCATAACGAAATTTTTCTGCTAAATAAAATTCGGTGAAAAGTTATTGAATGGAAAAGTTATGGAAGTTTTTATAAAATTTTGATTAACTGCTTTGCAACGCTGTGTAGTTATTGAAAAGGATAAACTGTATTTTGAAGATAATGTGGTCTCTTATGCATATTTTTGATGTTGATGATCCTTGTTAAACTGTGTTATTTATCACTTGCCAAGAAAACGGTTATGCTCTAATTTTTTTTTAAAGAAATCTGGTTAAAGTCGCACTCATAAATAATACATCAACAGGATGAAAATCTGAGCATTTTCTTTTCAAAATGTTAGTAACTCATAATCGATTCTTTACGAATTTTCCAAGTGCTACAGGCTACTGCATATTGTGCATGTTATGTTATCTTGAAACTATGTCAAAATCATATGGCTTTTGCATTTTTATTTTTATACGAAGTTTTTATTATGATTTATACTGCATAAGCTGTTCATAAGTTGTTTTAACACTTTGTCTTCTTCTCTTGCCCCTTCTTCTTACCAGAACATATAATCCATAAGTTCATAAGTTGTGGCTGATAAGAATTAAGTATTTTAGTCAACATTTACTTGTCCACAGACAACATAATTTTATTAACGTATATGTTAGAAACTTTAAGATTTAAATATATATTGTTAGTCTCTAAATCCAAGTATTAACATCAATTTTCCAGGCAAAATCCACACAAAATTATATATTAAAAACATTTTCTAGCACATTTCTACCATATGTACCATACTTTGTAGAAAATATTTATAGAATAAAAAAAAATAAAATATTATGTTATTATTATAAAATAAATGTTATAAATGTTAACAATATATAAAAATTAAAAGCTTTCAAATGATTCTTATCGTACTTACTTACTTACTGCTGTCCTTCTCTCCTATTGGAACATAGGGTTCAATACTCAATGCTAGAATACTTATCATAACTGACAATAATTTAAATCATTACAATTATACACCTCTTTCGGTGATAATAATTTTTTTGAAGGTAAAGTAGAGTGAAATACTGCGACAAACATATTATTTATTTCCTGATAGCAACCGACTATATTAGAACAAAAAAATAGCTTTTGAAATGAGACAATCAATCAACACCTCCCTCGTTAAGAATTTCTTAATATAAGATGGGAACAGAAGCTCTGACTTTCTACCTTCCTAGACAAAAATTTCATTGAGATAGTAAGAGATAGTAAGGGTAACTCGTTAGATAACCTGATGTAGCAGAAAATAAAGGGAACTCTTAGTCGCATAAAATAAATTTCACCAAAAACGAGGAAAAGACGCCAAATTTGCGTCTACACAATGTACATGGAACAGCATCAATCATTTATAGCATTTTGCAAGCTATGAAGGAGACATCAGATTCAATGTAAGGAATCTTCGCACTTTTATAGGTTTCTTCTTTGATTGTAAGTGCTGGTATTTGTAGATTTTCTTGTAGGTAATGTAACAGGTACATTTGTAATTATGCACACATAGCCCATCAACCAGACAGGTTTGAACACACTATTTTAAATCAAAATCTTGTATAATGATAAGAACAAAACGTAATATAAGTTAGCTTTTAGCAGAAATGTACTATATTCGGACGCCGCCTTGGTACGTGGCCAGTATAGTTTTGAAGCTATCATGAATTTCTTCTATCTTCGCACCACAAGACTATTGCAAAGTAGCTCTCTCTCTCCAAGGACGATACCTTTAAAGGTCGTCTATCTCAGTTGTGCTTTGTATGGCGCAGTAGCATGTACACTATCACAGAATGATGATACAACACTAAGTTTTTTCGAAAAAAAAGTTATCCGTAAAATCTTTGGTCCGCGACAAGTTAGCGATGTCTTCCGCATTCAAAGAAACTACAAACTGTAAGAACTTAAACACGATATCGACATCACTCAGTGAATTATCATCCAGCGGCTTCACTAAGTTGGCCATATCGTGAGAATCGATGGCAATGCTTCATCGAAAAATGTGTGTAAAGTGGAAATTTGCAGAAGAAGACGTATTAGTAGGCGCTGTCTTCAGTGAAGTGATCAAATTGAGATAGCACTTACTCCATTTAATGTACAAGACTGGAGAAAGCTTGTATATAGCAGGGGCACCTGGAGATGAGTGCTGATTCAGGTAAAAAATTGGTAATGGGTTCTTATGCCCTAATAAGTAAGTGTGCAAGTTATTGACACAGGTGGGCAGCCAGATCGGTCGATAATATATTGGAATTAATTTGGTTGGATTTTTTATACATTGGATTATATTATCAAAGTCAGTTTTTAATTTTTCTAAAGTTCTGCTTGGATGACTTCAATGATTGCTGCGTAGACAGCAATTGCGTCTCCAATAGAATAGAAAAAAAGGACTGCTGGACGTTAATGAAAGAAAAAGTAAAATTTCAGTGCTTTTGAACAATTTAAAAATTTAAAAAAATATTTAACTAATTAAACAAATGTGATTTTAATTCCAAAATAAATATAAATTTATCATTAACTAATCCTCTGATTCCAAGCAGATTCGATGACCACTGCAACCAATACTTTGTTGTTCCGTAATTACAATACTTCTTTATACTCGTATCTGTATATAGATATAGATATATATAACGTATAAATAAATCTAACTCTAGATTTATGTTTTTTTTTTCCAATATTTATTGAGGGAATTTTTTATTTACATTGTGTGGGACGGCCAAATTCGCTGGAATTATATTTTGGATCAATGGCATTAAAAATGTTTTGTATTCATTTAATTTAAATGTTATTTCTTTGATTTCCATTTTTATTGTATAAACAATTGTTGTTTCCATTTGATTATTATAAAAAAAGAAATTCTAATTTACAAATTGTGGTTCATGTGTGTACGAAGTCATCAGATAGCTCATGTGGAATTACTAATTTATTTATGAAATATTCGCTTCTCGATTTGTTTCCAGCAAATGTTCAATCCAAATGCGATATGTAAATTGGAAAAGCTGAGAACGCTAGGAATTTGTGCATGCGAAATGTTTCACGTGAGATTTAAATATAAAATTTTATTTTTCCTTTATTTTTTTTGTTATTCTTCCCATATATTATTCAGTTTTATATAGCATAGTATAAACATATACTGTGCTATGCCCTCAGAGCCCATATAATACCTAAAACAAAACTGAAAGTAAACAGAAATAAATATTTCACGCTTTTCTCAAATCCTTAGGGATTTCTTATTTGACTCGGAATTTGAATAAATTTTATTTAACATTTATATGAACTTTCATTTCTAATAATTTAAGTTCAAAAGTTATTTATTCGATAAAATAATTTATTAATAATTTTGTGAGAAGTTTTTAGTTTCAATTTCAGTTTTCAAAAGCGTCAAAGTATTAAAGTCTTAAATATTATTCATTATTTTTAACATCAAATATTAAATTCACTGCTGATGTAAGACTAAAGTTGATGTTAAATTTGATATACATTAAGACTGAAAAGTTTTCGGAAATTCTCATTTAAAATTCGCGCGCTGTATATTTTTCGATATTTTAAGTTTATGTAGTTTGGCAGCACTGTCCTTAATTACTATGCCAAAAATGAGCGCGATCTGTCAGACAGTTCGTTTACGGCAGCTGTTGAAACCAGTTCCCCTCAGTAGTGCGTTGCGAAATGTCTTCGACGGTCGTACGACCGTCCTGGAAGGCTTTGTACCACTCATAAACTTGAGTTTTCGATAAAACTGATTCCCCATAAGCCTTTTGTAGCATTCGCAACGATTCTGCACACGAAATTTCGTTCGAAACACAAAATTTGATGCAAACTCTTTGTTCAATATTTTTTTCCATTGTTTTTTTCGCAACGCCCTACTGAGGTGAACTGGTTTCAACAGCTGCCGTAAACGAACTGTCTGACAGATCGCGCTCATTTTGGCATAGTAATTTCGTTCATTGCTGCCAAACTACATAAACTTAAAATATCGGAAAATATACAGCGCGCGAATTTTAAATGAGAATTTCCGAAAACTTTTCGGTC
>NC_051847.1:91113562-91130013 GCF_002237135.1 Teleopsis dalmanni | reverse complement strand
AAAATTTATTTTGCTTTTTAATGTGATATATAATATTGCGAATTAAATTTATGACAGAAGAATATTTTTAATAATTTAATACTGAAACAAGTACTTCACTCTTGACTCCGATCTTATAAGCTTTTACTTATTATTATTTGAAAAGGAGTAGTGCACTGCGAACTAAAAGATCTATTGTGCTCATTAGTTGGATTAGAGTGTTTCTTCAAGTCCGATTTCTTTAATGAAAGGCAGTATAGAGTCTAGCTTTCCATGTCTTGAATCCTTATGAGTGATGAAATGCCTTTCTAGGTGTTTCTTCCGATGGCGCATCAGTGCCGGGCACTCCCCAAGCACATAATATGTAATTTCTCATTCTTCTCTACAGTATCTGCAGTATGAGTTGGATTGAATTCGTAGCTTCGTTAGGTGATTATTCAATCTACAATGACCGAAAAATAATCCCGTTAGACTCGCACTTAATAAATGGGGATATTTGGATATGGATATCATATTTTGAGATTTAGAATTTCGTTGATTAATTAATTTTTATTAATTTAATTTTAATAATATTGTTTAAATATTTTTTTTTAAATTTAATTTTTAATAAAGATTTTTTAGTTATTTCTAATAATTTTAATTTTTATTATTTATAATAGTTTTGATAAACACTTAAAAATAAGATCTTTTAAAAACAAATAAATTTTTTTTAAAAAGTTTATTATTTAACTATTAACTAATTAGCCAGTAAAAAAACAAAATAATTAATAAACACTTTACTTAATAATGTTTATCGGATATTTAAAGACATTAAACATTTTTGAAGTTTTCGCTTTCTTCTCGTAAGTACATATATTGCAAATGAGGAAATATTATAAATAAGAACGGGCACTTATCAAGATTTTCTTTCTAATTATTTTGTTTTTTATTGAATTTTTGAAAATCAGCTCAGAACTAGTAATAAATTATTACTAACTGCTATAGAAGAAGAAAGAAAATAGTTAATTTATTATACTTAGCCAAAGCTTTGTCCAACTTCGTTTCCATTTCGGAAACGAAATCTTTATCAAGGACTAAGGACATTTTTCAAAAATTTACTGACGTCTTAACATTATATACCGTAAAATGTTATAATATTTTAGATATTATTTCTTTTATATTATTATAATTGGATATAACTAGATTTAGTTTGTCAGCAGAAAAGAGCAACTATAGTCGCAGTGCTCCGCTCCGTTGGAAGCTGGTACCCTGTTTATTTCTATTCTAACTAGATTGAGTTTTACTAGATAGTTCTCTTTTAAAGTGTGAATATTGGTATACAAAAAAAAAATTTTTTTTCAGCTTAAAACTTTTAAATTTCATGTGCCTAATGTCTATACTTACTTAACATATCATAATAAATTAAATCTGCTTTAGTCTTAAAATAACGCTGCGTAAATTAAAATTTAGCTTTTAAGAAAATTGTTTTCAAGAGAATTTGTGTAAGAAAGAATTCTCTATTGATGTCAATATGAAATAAAGTCTCTTTCTTGTCAGAATCAATGCAAAATCAACCATCAAATATTTACTAACGCTCTTAGTTTAAATATGTGAGAGAAAGCTTTCCCGTGCGAAACCGAGCTTTTTGAAAGCTCCTGCATATCTACGAATTTTGTAATTTAACTATATCAAATTAATTTACATATTAATTTTTATAAATATAAGCAAATTAATTTATTATTAAAATCAATTTCAGTTCGCTAGCCTGATGTTTGTATTATATAATTTGTTAAAAGTCTAATTTATTTTACGAGTAGTTTGTTTTTTTTAAGAAATTTTATTTTTCTTTTATGTTTTTTTCTAGAAGGATACTAATAAATTGCAATCCAACTAAATTTACACGAGCTTTGCTACCATATAAACTCTACATAATCGCCTTCATTAAATAATTTGCCCATATTATGTTTAATTTATTTTATCTATTCATGAAAATATAATTCTCATTATGTTTGTTTTAAAACTTTTTGTTTCTGCATAACAATAATTTAATTTCTTTTTTGATATGTATTTTGTAAATTAAATGGGAATGACATAAAATATTCTAAATCATAGTTGTTAGCTTGGTGCCGATCTTTCACTTGATAAAGATATCCTTCTTATGCCAATATATGTATTTAATCAATCAATATATTAAAATGTATATTATGTGTTGATATTTCAATACTTAATAGTATCGATACCTTCTCATATTACAGCACTTTTTTACGTCTTTGCACTGGTACTCATATGGACACGTCAAAGTATCGGGTACTGTATGAGTATTTTCAAATATTTATGATACGAAGAACTGATTTGAGTTTTATTTTTACTTGTAATAAAATACCTAAAATATCAGATTTACATATATTTGTGTCCTATAACACATTTAAAGTTCTTATATTTCAATAATTAGTATTTTTGTTAGTTATAAAATAAATAAATATTGGTAGAAAATATTAGGTACAAAAGCAATGCTAGCCCGCACCCAATAGCTTTTCTGCAACGCAACTTTCTGTCAGTTTTCTCAGTGTATTGAAACAGTAAGCAGTATAAATGTGGCTCAAAAGGTAGTGATATTATGTGGATTTTGATGATAGTGCATGATTTAGGGGTTATGCTTTTTGTTTTGTGATGAGAAGGGGGAATGCTTTATACACCGTCAAACTGAGTGCCTAACTTCCTAAAATTTTAATATGTAGTATACAGAGTAGAACGCCTCATTTTCGGAGAGAGTGGTTTATGATAAAAGTATATGAACTCTAGGTGATAGGTTACAAAGAGCAAAAAAGTTAATATCAAAACATATATACTTTTATTTTGGGTCACTCGAGTCTTTCAGAGAAGTTTGAATTAAAGTATTTATGATTCGTTTTGGTTTTTGTTTTTTTCTGTGATGTGGAGGGGAAATGCTTTATTTACCGATAAACCGAGCATTGTTAGAATGATTTGCCCGACTCCTATACATTTTAATATATAGTATACGGAAAAGAACACCCCATCGTCGAAGAAACTGATTTATGGTAGGAGTCTATGCATTATTAGTGATCGGTTGAGCAAGGAAATTAATATCAAAATATAAATATTTTTATTTTGGGTCAATCGAGTCTTTCAGAGAGATAACAATATGCAACTTGGGTGCTTTTACCTGTGTTGAACATTATTAGAATATTAAAATTCCCAATGTTGTGTGAATGGTTTCGGTACTATAAAGGGATTTACTGACAGATTGTTTAAGCAATTGGGCGGGGACTAAAAAAGATAGAAAGATGTCAAGTGTTTCATTTTCATTTTATGTATATTTTATAATTAATTAACTCGTTTTTTTTAAACACATTAATATATAAAAGAAAAAACTTATTACAAAACTATTTTTAAATTAAAATGTAATCAAAAATATCCTTTATGTTAATGTTTTACACCTTTTAATTCGGACTTCATTATTTTTGCTTATTGATTGAAATTATAATATATCACAATTTTTTTTTTAAATAATCCTATCAAAATTTAATTATTGTTTCATGTCTACATATATATATGTGTGTGTGTGTGAATGGTAATCATTGTTATAATAGTATTTCATATGCTTAAGTGAAAATGAACATTTTAAAACGAATTAAAAAACATTTATGCGAATGAAATAATTCAATTATTTTTTAATTTTTAATTAAATAAAATAAAATGAAATAAAAATTACTGTAAGCGTTAACGATTCCTCAGTACTCCAAACAAATTATGCATTTTGAATGAAATTTTAAATTCAACTGAAGGGCAACTCCGTGAAGTGCTGCAGGGAAGTACACAATGGGCATTCAAAATCTGATAATTGAGTTGAACTCTTCCGAAAATAGCCCGCGAATAATTTTGTTAAATTTTCTATTTGATTTCACTTAAATGCAATGCAAATATCCGTTCACGAATCGCAAACTGCAAACTGCAAACTGCAGACCACAGTTTCATTAACTCTTTATTTCATTTTCATAATTAAAGCCATTCCGCGCCTAAAAGCGCACTTCATTTCGGTATTTGTTTTGGTGCGGTCATTAAATTTTATTAAAAATTGTTTTTTAATTGAATTATTAGCAAATAACAAACAAACAAGTGCACTCTACCTTTCATTATATTAAATACCTTTTGTACTTATTTGTTTTTATTTATTGCGCTCTTAAAATGCCATTGTCGATTTATTTTAATTCTGATTTTTGAATTTAAAATTCAAAATTATATATGCTTAGGTTGTGTAATTAGTATTAGTGACTTTTGTTTGTAGGTATTGGTTTTTGTTTAACTTCACCTGAGCTACAAATTAATACTTTTATGTATTCGAAACGAGATTCTGATATAATTTGTAAAATGTTACATATCACAGAAAATATTTTCTTTTGCAATTTTGTGATAGTTTATTCGCACTTCACTACATGAGCGTTGTCAAAAACCAAAGCGAGGTAGATAGAGGATAGGACAGTTCATATAATATTTATAATTTGAACAATTCTTTCATAAAAACTCATGAGCAACTGACCAACCATTTTTGGAGAACGTTTCTCTTAATATGTATGATTATGCAGCTTCTTACAAAAGATTATTGCATTTAGATCGGGAAACTGGTTTCCATATCTCGACAACGTTTTCTTGTACTTACATATGACATACCGCCACCATCTGTCGATCACCCATTCTTCAATATAAAATTGAAAATCATTTCACTCAATATGTATAATTATATGGTTTCTTATAAAAGGTCATGGGATTTAAATTGGGAATCTAGTTCCAAAAGCTGGACAAAGTACTTCTTGTACTTGATAAATCCGTACCATCACCATCGATCGATCAATATAAAATTGCAAAACATTTTACTCAATATGTATGATTATGCAGCTTCTTACAAAAGATCATTGCATTTAAATCGGGAATCTAGTTCCAAAAGCTTGACAAAGTACTTCTTGTACTTGATAAAACCCTACCCTCATTATCGATCGATCAATATGAAATTGAAAAACATTTTACTCAATATGTATGATTATATGGTTTCTTATAAAATGTCACTGCATTTAAATTGGGAATCTAGTTCCAAAAGCTGGACAAAGTACTTCTTGTACTTGATAAATCCCTACCGTCATCATCGATCGATCAATATAAAATTGCAAAATATTTCACTCTATATGTATGATTATGCAGTTTCTAATAAGAGATTATTGCATTTAAATCGGGAATCTAGTTCCAAAAGCTGGACAAAATACTTCTTCTACTTATTCATATCTTGATACATATCTACTCTCACCATGCCCTCACCAGCAAACAATCGCTCACTTTTTTGAGTACAAGCGTTAGATCGTTAACGTTTTTATAAAGTGTTCCATGTGTCCCCCATGGCTACGCCCATGCTTTACCAGTACAAATATTATTTTTTGCGAATTAAATTTATTTTTTCTAAAGAAACTGTAAACTTTCCACATTTGGGTTAAATGCAGTTCACTGAATTTTTATCTTAAATAAAAACCAAAATAAAGTATGTTTTTTTTATTAAAACGCACATATTTCGCAAATTAAATAATTAAAACAATTTAAAATTTTTATTTTTCCAAAAGAGGAATAATATTTATAGGTTAATTATTTAATAACAGCTATTTAAATGTTAAGTTATTTTTTTTATTAAACTCCAAAGCCAAGTGAAGTGGATTAAATAAAATAAACGTACTCGTATTTATTTAAAAAAATATATTTTAATCTGCAATTCATTTTACACAAACTCATATTTGAGTTGAGTATATAAATGTAGTCAGGTTTATATATATTTATATTAATGCAAAAGTAAATATTTTTTACAACATTTATTTGTTCATATATACCCACATATATATGTTATATATTTAAGTATGTGGTATCTGGTTTTTATAATTTAATTAATTTAAATTCTGTAACATGCACTTACGTGAATTATCTTTCTAGTTAATGAAAAACCACAAAGCTCCACTCAGTTTCAAAACTTATCACATCACAAACTGCATGTGAAATAAAAATGGAATAAATGAATTCCATTTAGAGAGAAGTGTAAAAACCAGATTGAAGAGTATCCTTCGAAATTCTATTACAAATTTATATCAATACAAAGTTCCAGCTCTTCTCCTAACTCTAAAACACGATTACCTTTGTCTTAATAAATGCTTTTGATAAGATACACTTGGTTTCATTAAATAATTTCCCTTAACCACATCACTAGTACAGTTTTAACTAATTAAGTTTAATGTGTAGAAGACAGAGATGCCATGCAATTACCTATTTTGATATCCTATATCTGTTGATTGATAATTAGGTAGGTCGAACCAGTTGGCAACAATATGTCACCTATAGATTTCTGGGTTTTTATCAATAGCAGTTAGAGACATGTATATTTTTGGGTAATCTTTCTCAACTCTGTTTAGGATCTCCGTAAGTTACTTAACTTACATTTGGTCATGTTTGATACTTCTTGATTGAAGTTTGAAATTAGATATGAAAATCGCATAGAGCATTAAGGATACCAAAATAATAAAGCCTGCAAAGCCATACACACAAGCGATGTAGAAAACAATTAGTATGATATTTAAATACGTACTTACATATGTGGCCATCTTCATACTGGGTATCTTCAAAATCTTCAAAAGGCATCTTCATGATCTATAGGACCTAATACACTGATTGACCAATAGACGTGTGCTGTGTGTATATTAGATTCTTAAGCTTTGTAAGAGTGTTGATCACTCATAGTTTTGAGATTTCAATAGAGACTTTAACTTTTTGGAAAATAGTTGCCTATCCTAAATAAGGCTTTTGTATTTGCAACCAACGGTGTATCACGATTCAACTTTTTTTATGACAACACACTTTCAAGTATGTATTTCAACCCATAATAGTTTTCTCGAAAATCGAAGAGTCGATTGTGGATTAAAGTTCTTAAAGCTGTGGGATATGATTGCAGAAATATAAAGATCTGAAATTTAGTCAATCTTAAGTTGATTGATTATTGTGCGAAATATCAAAAGCATAATGGTTTTCTTCTTTCCAATTTCATTATCTGCCACCGGCTGCAAACACCTGCCTTCCCTTGGTGTGAATGGGCATACTCCGTTTATTGTAATCCGGCTTGAATCATCTTATGACTTAGGCTTAAAAGTAATAACTTGTTTCTTAGCCTCACTAAATGGTAGTACAACACTGACATCCTACTATAACTATATATAATATATACAAAATCCGAAGGTTTTAAAATTCCTTGGTCCTACTTTGACAAAGCAAAGCAGAGTTTTATTGTAGGGGAGGTTGATATAAGTTAATAATATATTAATATAAAACAATTATTTTACGTGTGCCCAAGTAAAAGTGAACGAGCTTCGATTCCCACGTTGAGAACTACAAAGGCCAAACGGGTCTATTCCAGATAAACAAGTTGTTGTCCCGTTTGGTAGCAATCAGGCGATCGAATAATATCGCAGAATTATGCCGTTAATGAAACTAAGCATAGGGGTCGGATATGAAAGGACATGGATGTTAACTTATATATGTACCTTCCACACTAAATTGGGATTTTTTTGAAGTCAAGTAATTATTTATTTAATTATTTTTAGTTCTTAGTTCACAATTAATTAATTTCATAAATGTTTTGAATTAAGTTGTTTTATGACCTCAGGTCTTTGTATATCGAAGTGCATAAGTGTGTTTGGTATTAATTTGAAGTAGTATGTGTATGAAGTATGTGTGAAAATAGCAGATCACTTTATTTATTTTATATTAAATTCATTATTAACATATCGCTTTGATGAAAAAAACTAAGTGCTTAATATAAACTATTGTATTCAATAGAGATAAATTTTTATCGAACAGTAGTAAAATTGCAACAACAAACATTTTTTATTATTTTTAATTAAAATAGAAAATTAATTTAATTTAAACAACTGAAATTTAACAATTAAAATTAAAAAATAATTAATTAATTCAATTATTCTACAGCTAGTTTATGATTTATTTCTTCTATAAATACAGCAAGTGAATTCGTTAATGAAACTTATACAGCAAAGTAACAAAACTCAAGTTTGGCTTTGGGTAAGTTGGTTAAGAAGCGCAGACTCTGAGCTTCAAATCTGGCAGGGTACGAGCCAAAAATTCAATTTATTAAAGTAACATATAATGAATTATTGTTGTTGTAGTTCACTATTGTTCGAAAAAACATCTTTAAATATTTTATATATTATAATTAAAACTAATTCTCAACATTTATGTTTATTTTTATTGATTGAATATAAATAAACTTCATTCAGATTTGCAAATTAAATCCATCCTAGAAGATTGTCGTTGGTTCAATTTTATTCTCCTACGAAATATACGAAACAATTATTTTTAAATTTAAATCAAAATCTCATTCGCATAAAATGTTTTCATTTTATATTAAATAAATTCAATAATATTTATCAAAAAGCAATATTTTAATTTTAAAATAAAACAAAAGACAAAAACCAAACTAAAATTAAATTTTACAATAAAAAACGTTAAAAGGACGAAACAGACAGTGAAAGCTCGTTAAAGATATGAATTCAGTTAATAAAAAAAAAAATAAATACAAAACCAAGAACGCATAAATTTTATTAAATAAAATATTAAAAGAGAAAAAATTAAGCAACTAAATGTGATTTTTCTAGTTATTAAGAGACAAAGAGTTTTTATTTAATTGTATAAAATAATTAAAATAATTAATTGTATCTGTAATGACGTTAGAGAATTTTAGTTGAATTTTGTGATTAGTTAAATTAATTAAAGTAATTAAAGTAATTTACGAATTGTAAATGTTTAAATGTTTAAATGTTTAAGTTTGGCTGAATATGAAGAGTGCATACAATTAACAATTAACTTAATTGAAATTAGCGTATATCTAGCAAGTAAGACTAACTAAGTAACTAACTAAATAAGTAACTATAGTAATTAGGATAAGTGGTGGCAATGCCGAACTCATGTGAAGCGTGAACACGTGTATCGTATCGTAAACATATCAAACCAAACTGATCAACCATGAAATCGAAACATATCAATTGCATTTGCAATATAAAATTTAGTTTTAGGCTAAAAACCAACATTTTAGGCTTTTATAGATTTTTAGTAAAATATTTACATACTCTACTCACAGGTATGAGTACAGACATACATATCTCTTTTACATAGCGTATTTTACAGAATAAGTTCCATTTAACTAAATTCATTGTACAATATTTAGTAAATGAAGTAAATTTAGAACAAACCTTAGCTAAGCCTGCAAGTAAATTAATTTCTAGTGAATAGCAAATTAAATTTAATTAAACTAAATTTAATTTAAATGAGCTATAATCGCTTACTTTACATTTTAAATTTAAGTCAAAAATAAAAATATCCATAAATTATAGCCTTTAAGCAACAAAAATATCAGTAAAATAACAAATTTCAAATCTAAACATATCAATTTTTAATAAAAAATTAAAAAAATTTAAATTTATATAATTACAAAAATATAAATGATTTTATGCATTCGAAAGAAAAATATTTTTAATTATTTTTTATTTTCATTTTATTTTACAAATTGCCTTAATAAAACATGAGCACGTATATTTAATCAAAGTTTTTTTTATTTTAATGGAAATTGCTTTAATTAAATTTCAATAGAAAAATATATAATTAAATTTTATGAAAACAAATAAAAAGTATTTTAAATTTTATTTAATCGAAAAATATGAATACTATATAAAATTTTAGAGAAATTGTGGCAATTCTCTTATATATTTAATTAACATATGATTTGAATTACAAGTAAAAAAATAATTAAGTATAATTATCAAATCATTAATAATTTAATAACATTGCATATGATTTGTTTCAATTAAATACAATAGTACAAAAACAAAAATTATAATTATAAATTTATAAGTTTAATTACTTTATTTAATTACATATAGACACTGGTCTGAGGAAAGAAAATAATACTCCTTTTAATCCTTTTACGAGGTTTAGCTGAAACTACAGAAGTCTTCAGGAAATAAAAAGTATTAATTAATAATTTAAATAACAAAATAATTTTTCATATTTAACATACATTATTATGTTATTATATCTTATTTATATTAACGTATTATTTCAATAAAATTATAATTCTCATACAGTTACTTTTGATGCTAACAGTGAAATGTACTGTACATTAACAAAATGTACAGTAAAATTTTCATGTAAAAATTACACACATTCTCAAAATATATTGAAGCTCTTTGCATCCGTTGAAGTTGCAACAATAATTGCAACTATTGCTTTTTATCTCAATAAAGTGATAGTAATTAATCAAAATGGTCAGCTTTATTTACACCTATTCCAACAACAAAGAAATGACTGTATTAGTCATCTTTCGGATGAACAAACCTTTTCGTTCACTTACGCGTTACTATACTGGTTCGTATAGTTTGTAAACGGCTCAACCTCCTGGTCGTTATAAAATTAATAATGTTAATTAAAAATTAAATTGACCATACCTGGTGCTTTATACCCTATGTTAAGAAGCAATCAACTAAAGTAAGAAAATGATCCAATGCATGCTTTAAGTCTTGACCACTATTGAGGTTCTTTTAATGGACTTTTGAAAATATCTAGTTGTACGGGAACTACTATTTTTTTTAGTTTTTAACCTAAAAATTCCATTTTTTTAATAATAAGAATATTTCATTAATTTGCCGCTCTCAAATCGATCATTCTCAGTGAGCGGATTGATAACTTAGTTAAAGAAAAAGGTTATTATTATACTTAAATTAATGGGTCTAATTAAATTTAAAAAAATCATTATTATATCTTGTTTAATTAAATTTTTTATTACTATTTTTAACTTTATAAATCTTCATACTTCCTTAAAAACAGATAGAATGGCTGATCTTTTCTTTATCCACTTAAGAGAGCTTTCAATGCAATAATTTTCATACATTAGTAACTTGTCTTGTGATTATAATTTATTAAATATATTTTAAATTATTACTTTTAATTTAATAATATTAAGAAATCAAAAAAAATAAATCGTTTCTTATTATACTTGAGTATTTATTCAATATGTTAATAATTGCAGTTGTTTCTTATATAATTTTATAAATGTTATAACTTTTTTATTTAAAGTTTATATGTAATAATATTATATTAATTAAATTTAATTATATATAATATAATATTTTGTTTAGTTTTATTTATAAAAATAAATTTTAATTATAAATAGTATTTTTTATATGTTATAAATTTAAGTTTATTTTTAATATAATTTTATAAATGTTATAATTTTTTTATTTAAAGTTTATATATAAAAATATTATATTCATTAAATGTAATTATATATAAATATAATATGTTATTTAGTTTAATTTATAAAAATACATTTTATTTATAAATAATATATATTATATGTTATAAATTTAAGTTTATTTTTAATATAATTTTATAAATATTATGATTTTTTTATTTAAAGTTTATATATATAAATATTATATTAATTAAATGTAATTATATGTAATATAATATGTTATTTGGTTTAATTTATAAAAATACATTTTATTTATAAATAATATTTATCATATGTTATAAATTTAAGTTTATTTTTAATATAATTTTATAAATGTTTTGGTGTTTTATTTAAAGTTATATATCAAAATACTACATTAATTAAATTTAATTATATATAATATAATATTTTATTTAGTTTTATTTATATTAATAAATGTTATAAATTTAAGTTTCTTTTTAATATAATTTTATAAATGTTATGATTTTTTTATTTAAAGTTTATATATAAAAATATTATATTAATTAAATGAAAGAATTATAATAAATTATATTAAATAAAATTTTATTAAATTAAATTACGTAAAATTTTAAATTAAATTGAATTCCTCTAATTAATTAATTAATTATTTAATTTTTTTTATATAAATTTAAATTTTTTTTTTAGTAATATATATTCAATATAAACCATTTTAATATATTTCATTTCTTAAATAGACTTCTTTTTGTATTGTACTGTACTGTACTGTACTGTTCAATGTTTTTCATACAGTATCAAAAATAATTTCATTAAAAACCAGACCAGACACAAAAATTGTCACAGGAAATAGAAATTTTACGTGCCCAATACAATATGTTATTATAATTAAATTGTATATGTAAATAAAAATGCATATTATTATTATTAAATATATACATAAATAATTGTTTGTACCGTTATAGTCCCAATTTTATAATATTTTGTATGGATAATATTTTTATGTTCAATCAAATATACAATATTTGTGTAAATGATCGTGAGAATAAATTAAAAATATTTTATATTTTATTAAAAACATCAAGCATAAGAAGAAAAATTAGAACAACGAAATATTATTTTGTATTATTTTTTATAAAAGTTTCGAAATATATTTAATATAAATATTTAAACAAAATATATTAATTATACATAAGTAGGAAGTAAAACAATTTACAGAATTATTATTAAAATAATAATAAAAATTAAAAAAATAGAAAATTTAGTTTTAAGAGAAAATTTATAAACTGAGTTTAGCTACAAATGCAAATATGAAAAAAAAAAAATTATTAAAAATTTTTACTTAAAAAGAAAAAACAAGACATAAAAAACATATCAAATACATATCAAATGTAAAAGAAAGATTTTCAACTTAACTTACGTATATTAGTGCATCATATAATGTGTACATATTGTGTCTATAAATTACCTAAAATTTTGAACTTATCTACTTTATAAAATATTTACAATATCTAAATATTTACTGTAATTTTTCCCTAAACTTGTGATCGTCTATAAACTAAAATTTCTCATTAAAAAAGTAAACAAATTAAATAAATTAAAAATTAAACAAACTTAATGCATATCACATTGAAACTAAAAATAATTAAGGACTCAACAAATTATCTTCTTCGGTGTAAATTTTTAAATGTTTTTAAAACTCAGCATGTATATTAAATATATAAAAAAAACATATCATATATCTAAATTAAAATTAAAATTAAAATTGTTTTAGTGAAACAGTTTTTGCTTTACGAAAAAATCAAGAGTTTAAAATTCTACAAATTAATTTGTTTTTTATTTAACGTTAGTTGCATGCAATTTTAAATTTAAAAAGTGATTTCATTTTTAAATTAACAACTTATTTACTCTAAATTTAATGTACTTATGAGAATTACTATTTACCTATTTACTAAGCAAATTATGAAATTAAAAAATTATGAATATAATTTACCATTGCGTAAATAAAATTTCGATGTAATATTTAAAATAAATGTAAAAAATACAAAAGAAATATAAATGTTTGTTTTGTGTGTTTTTTTTGTTAACTCATTTAAGGAAAAATCTTGAAAAATTTATTAAGAAAGTAAAACACCAGATCATATGCTGTGGTACCCATAAAGGCAAGATTTCTCTTTAATAAATAAGTGGTTCTTTGCTGTCTTAAAATAGACTTAAATGGTAATAATTTAGAAAAATTGCTGACTTAAGCAGTACTTAAGTCGCTTTAAAAACCTAAGTTAACAGTTATTACTATGAAATTGGCACTTAAGGATATATTAGGAACATGACTTTAGCAAGTATGACAACCATATTCGCATATCTTGCAAAGCAAGTATTTAAACCGAACTCGTACTTCTTACTTTCTATGTTTTTCTAAATAACTTATCTGAGACACACACCTATAATAACTTAAGACAAACCCCTAATTATTATTAACAACAAAGACCGTATTCGTTCAAAAATTGCAGTCTTGGATGAAGACCGTAAACTTCGTGCAAATGGACTAAAGCACGTTTATACTGTGTGATTAAAGGAGTGAGATTTAATTAATAGCACAATTTAAATCTACACCGTTTACACATCGTATATTTAAATAAATATTAAAGAATTAATAAATACAAAATGAATGGATATTAGCAGTTAAATAAATATACATCTCATAAGGATATTGTAAATATAAAGATTATGCCATTAAGAATGTTTGTAACAAACCATGGAATGCAATATACCAGAACATTACAGAGGAAAGAATTGTTATTTCAATTAATATTAATACGTTGTACTAGAAAAACATTTTCTAAAGAGATTATTTTCTTGTTATTTTGATATTTGTTTCACACTATCGATTGTACGCCTGTACGCAGGTCACACCGGCGGAAGTTTTAAAAGACTAATATGGACCCTACCTCAAAGTAATAATAACGTAGTCCAAGGGTCTCTAGGAATGAGGGGGAGTGATTTAGTCCGTGCGAGTCGGACACTCACTTTCCGGGGCACAGGATCTTGTTTAGGTATTCTACTCCTCCTTGCCACACAAAAAAAAAATCATTAAGTGATTAGCGTGACAAATAAGCTTTAAATTATTTATATTCATAAAACCATTTGTGTCTTCCTGTCCTTTATAGACTTTATTGCCTTAGTACTACCTTCCATTTCGCAAGAAAAATGTTACATGTACTGTTTGGAAGTATCACTTGCTGCATTCGGCCAGTTGTGTTAATCTGGTAACAAGCCCCCAAATGGCAATATCGTAGTAGCTATGATTAAAACCCAGAGTTACGAAAGGTAAAATATCTGTATACATTTACTTTTATTTGAGGTGTGATTGAACTTTCCAACCTGGTGCTATGACTTAAATAATAGCAGAGGTGCTAGAAGGGCATAGCTTCCTCAACAGGAGGAAATTTTAACCAAATATATAGCTATAATTAGTACCGTCGGAATAGCTTGTATTCCAATGTGACCGGTAATCGTTGCATTATACTGATAAATGTATTAAGATCATCGTAAAACTATAGACTGCATTAATTTTTTACTGCAATGTAATATATCCACGTGCTTCATTGCAATTTTAATACGATCTCCATGCAGTGAGACCGTATTAATACGGTCTTTCCTTAAGTATTTTTCTGATTGATTTTTGAGCAGTACTGTCATAGCTATTGCAATGAGAGCTTTTAATGGTTTATGTATTGAACTGAGATAACTTGTTTTCAAGCGTTTTCGCCAAAACCGTAATATTACGATCTTTCAGTATTTTCAGTACTGAAAAACAAAAAGAAACATCAAAAGCACAAAATGTATGTAGTTTCAAGCTTTAAAGCTTTTAGCACACAGTGGTAGAGCTTTAAATAGGAAACAAACAAATAATAAAAATAGTTTCGGTGCAGTTTCAGTGCAGTTTAGTCTTGATTTGTGCATTCAGTCGTTTGGTTATTATTGTCTTTCGTGTTAAATGTTTTTTTTTGACTTTATTTTATTTTTGTTTGTAAATAAACTATAAACATGCCAAACTATAAAATCAACAAATTTTTTACTGGTATAGGAAGTTGGCGTCTAATGGAAATGCGGAAATTGCAAGAACGAAGTTTTTCGTTTGGCGCTCTTCGCTTGCAACAGGTATGAGAATTAAACTGATTCCCACTCTTTTCTATCACAAGGTCAAACAATGTGCATGAGCGAAGTTACAATTAGGCAGCGTGAGCGCCCGTTTTTAACAATTTAAATGAATAATTCTATGAAACCATAATAATAATAATATTCTATTGAATATGTTTTCATTAAAAGAATGCTTAATGCTTTAAAAATTTTAATGCATTAAAAAATAGCCTCAGAGAAGATACACTCCACTTTAATATCTAAAAATAAAATTATTTAAAGCTAATCAAGTAACCTTTCATTTTATTGAATAAAAACATACAGCATATATCAAATTAAAGATTAATAAATCAACTGCAAATTATATGGGCTCTGATTTGACTTATTATAGAAATCATAATTTAAATCGGATGAGAATTATATTGTAAATAGAAAAAGTATTAATATTTATTTACGTGATAAACTAAAATGAAAATTCTAACATTATTTTTCAAACTTCAGATGTTAAATATACTCAGTACGATTATTAATCCTGATAAACAAAAAAATCTTTGAGTTTATTACAGGTATCTTCACTGACAAATCGTGTATATCAACTGATAATATTGCTATTTACTTTGTCGAGTACATTGGACAAAAAAATCCAGTTGCTAAAATTGTCTTCGTCCACATAGTCCGTGGACTGTCCGCAGGTAGTATCTGCAAAATTTTATGTGACTATTATGTGTACTTTGTTGTTCTTCAAAGACAGAATAAGGGACAAAATTACCTGTTTGCAGACAAATAACAGAAACGAAACGTTGTGACTAAGTTGCAGTTTTAAAATGGATTTGTGAAATTTTGTGGCAATTATATGAAATTTTTTAGTATTTAAGTATTAATATTTAAATAATAAATAACAAAGGACAATATATTACATATTTTCCGTTTTAAAAATTAAGGTAGAGAGAAAAGAAAAAAAACAATAACAAAGATTAGTTACTCCAGGACGGCACATTTACTACATATCCGCATGTGGACACTGTGTAAGACAGTGTCC
>NC_051847.1:91106131-91113462 GCF_002237135.1 Teleopsis dalmanni | reverse complement strand
AAGATTGATCTGGAGTCGAAACCATGTTGTTGTTAGTTATTTCGACCACATCTTTAGTTGTTGTTTCGTAGAGGCCAAATGCATCAACTAAACACTTTTCGTTGGCGATATCTTCGGAAGTACATATTTCTAAAGATAACTCATTTTCTTGATCTTTACGGTCACGAATTTGGTTGGCATGTGCACGAATAAGTTTGCCATTTTGTAAGTTGCACTTATTTTTAAACTTGGCATTTGGGTCTGGTAAAGACACCAGCGTTGGTTTAATTAAGTCAAGTTTAATACGGATATTTCTTTTTAGCAAAACTTCAGCTGGCGATTTACAGTCCTCATTTTGCTGATTCGGAGTTGATCGGTAAACTTGTAGAAATGTTTGAAGATTTTCAGCAGTTACCCCCTTCCCATTTAACTTTTTGAGTGCTCGCTTTAAAGTATCCACAAACCTTTCGGCTTGTCCATTTGACATGGGATAGTACGGACTGCTTCGTATATGACTAATAACGTTTTCCGCTAAAAACTCTTGAAATTGGTGACTCACAAATTGAGTACCATTGTCTGAAACTATTGTCTTCGGTAACCCAAATCTAGCGAAAATTTCTTTCAAGCTGGAAATTGTTTGAGTTGCTGTTATAGATTTTGTTTGTATAATTTCTGGCCATTTTGAGAACGCATCGATTACGACCAAATAGTAGTATGAATCTATTGGTCCTGCATAATCAATATGGAGCCGTTCCCAAGAATCAGAAGGTTTTGCCCAAGGATGTAAAGTTGTTTTTGTGGGCATTTTAGCTGCTGCGGCACAATTTGAACAACTTTTCACCATTGCTTCAATATCGTGATCGATATTTGACCAATAAACGTAGTTCCGTGCGATGGCTTTAGTACGACCTATGCCTTGATGACCTCGGTGAATTTCTTTAAGAATGCGCTTTCGGAAAATTTGAGGTATAATAATGCGTTGTCCGAACATTAAACATCCGTCAACTATACATATGTCGTTTTTTCGGTTAAAGTAAGCTTTTAACTCACTGTTGTTGCAGTTTGATGGATATCCTTCAGTTACATATTCGAGAATTTTAGCTAAAACCTTGTCCTTAGCTGTTTCGTAAGTAATCATTTTGCTGGTAAGCGGCAGCTTATCAAGTGAGTTATGTAAAATTTGTTTACTTTCAATTTCAAACTCTACTGCAGCGATGACATAGTCTTCTGAAGGATTGATTGTGTTATGTATGAGTCGTGATAAAACGTCTGCATATCCAAAACTGTTAGTTGAAATAAACTTTAATTCGAAGTCGTATGCAATCAGTTTAATTGCCCAACGTTGAAGTCTATTTGCTTGATGCACCTTAATTCCCGTTTTATCACCAAATATAGCTAGAAGAGGCTTATGATCTGTTTGAAGTTTGAATCTTCTCCCAAAAACCATTCTGTGAAATTTCGTAACCGCGAAAATAAGCGCAAGAGCTTCTTTTTCTATTTGGCTATATTGTTTTTCTGTGGGCGTTAGTGATCTGGACGCATGACATATTACTTTCATTGAACCGTCGTCAGCTTCATGAAAAATGCAAGCTCCGAGCCCATAGTTAGATGCATCTGCAGCGACTACTATGTTTTTTAGTGGATCGTAATGCGCTAATAATAACTCTGATGACAAAATTTGCTTGAAACCATCCAAACAGCGTTGATGAAGTTCCGTCCATTGCCACTGCTTGTTGTTTTGAAGTAGTTCGCCTAATGGTCCTCGGTATTTGCGCATGTGATTTATGAATTTTCCATAAAAATTGATAGCACCTAAGAGTGATCTAAGTTCGGATTGATTGGTTGGAGCAGGCATTGTCTTGATTGCTTCAATGTTTTTTGGATCTGGGCGAATGCCGTCTTTACTGACAATATATCCCAAGTAAGCAATTTCAGGAACTGAAAAATTGCATTTTGCGATCTTGAGTTTAAACCCGTATTGATAAATACGTTGTAGAACTTCATGTAAGTTGTTGTCATGCTCTTGTTGGTTTCTACCTGAGACAAAGATATCGTCAATGTAAGCAGCTGCGCAATCTAAGCCCGCAAGCATTTTATCCATAATTTGTTGGAAAATTGCCGGAAAAGTTTTGACGCCAAAAACCATACGCTTGTATTTGAATAAACCTAGATGCGTGTTTATTGTGAGAAGTTCTTGCGATTTGCTATCAACTTCGATTTGGAGAAAAGCGTCCGAAAGGTCTATATGACTAAAAACTGTTGCATAGCTAATTTTTGCAAAAATATCCTCTGGAAGCGGTAGTGGATACTTGTAAGATTCAAGCGCGTCGTTAAGACCAGTTGAGAAATCAGCGCAAATACGAATGCTACCATTTGGCTTTTTGATAACTACGATTGGTGCGGCCCAGTCAGAGTAATTGATGGGTGCGATAATGTCGAGATCTTGACCACCTCGTCGCCACTGTTATATCTGTATAATTTAGATATTTATTTATTCAAAAAAACTCCAAGTTATTATTATTTCACAAGTTCAAAAATAACTGACAGAATTAAAATGTTAATTCTACTTTATCTGTCATCTGTCATCTTGGCAGAGTTGCCAACATATAGTTTATCGTGTTTTATTATAACCTGGTACCAAGCAAATTATAGCATTATTTCAATGTGTTTTTAAAGCAATTACAATATACCTTCATTGCTGTTATAGCCCAAACAGCTTAGCCATACTGACTGTGAATTTATTTAATTCTTTGGTTAGATGATTAAATGTTAGGGGCACATACTTCGTCGATGGTAGAATAATAGAACGTTCTCAGAATATATCTTTTTTTTTCTGATCAGACTAAATGAACCGTAACTTGCTATGATGTTATGGGAGCGTAGTGAAAAATCGATTCCACGAAATTATAGTTTATCGTGTTTGATTATAACCTGGTGCCAAACAAATTATTGCAATATTGCAATGTGTTTTTAAAGCAATTACAATATACCTTCATTGCTGTTATAGCCCAAACGGCTTAGCCCTACTGACTGTGAATTTATTTAATTCTTTGGTTAGATGATTAAATATTAGGAGCACATACTATTGAAAGCAGGCAGTGAAACTAATTATTCTAGTTTTAAACAAACTGATAGCTACAGACCTTGATGACCAATATTACATTAATAAATGTTGTGTTTTTGCTATAAAAAATGAAAACATTGCCTTAAGTTATCTAAAATAAACATTGTTTGATTCATCTGTATTGGCTACTTTTGCAAATACCTCGATGGAAGAATAATAGAACGTTCTCAGAATATATCTTCTGTTTTCTAATCAGACTAACTGAACCGTAACTTGCTATGATGTTATGGGAGCCTAGTAAAAAATCGATTCCACGAAATTATAGTTTATCGTGTTTGATTATAACCTGGTGCCAAACAAATTATAGCATTATTTCATTGTGCTTTCAAAGCAATTACAATATACCTTCATTGCTGTTATAGCCCAAACGGCTTAGCCCTACTGACTGTGAATTTATTTAATTCTTTGGTTAGATGATTAAATATTAGGGGCACATATTTCGTCGATGGTAGAATAATAGAACGTTCTCAGAATATATCTTCTGTTTTCTGATCAGACTAAATGAACCGTAACTTGCTATGATGTTATGGGAGCCTAGTGAAAAATCGATTCCACGAAATTATAGTTTATCGTGTTTGATTATAACCTGGTGCCAAACAAATTATTGCAATATTGCATTGTGTTTTAAAAACATTTATAATATCCCTTCATTGCTGTTATAGCCCAAACGGCTTAGCCTTACTGACTGTGAATTTATTTAATTCTTTGGTTAGATGATTAAATATTAGGGGCACATACTTCGTCAATGGTAAAATTATAGAACGTTCTCAGAATATATCTTCTGTTTTCTAATCAGACTAACTGAACCGTAACTTGCTATGATGTTATGGGAGCCTAGTGAAAAATCGATTCCCCGAAATTATAGTTTATCGTGTTTGATTATAACCTGGTGCCAAACAAATTATAGCAATATTGCACTGTGTTGTAAAGGCAATCACAATATCCATTCATTGCTGTTATAGCCCAAACGGTTTAGCCTTACTGACTGTGAATTTATTTCATTCTTTGGTTAGATGATTAAATATTAGGGGCACATACTATTGAAAGCAGGCAGTGAAACTAATTATTCTAGTTTTAAACAAACTGATAGCCACAGACCTTGATGACCAATATCACATTAATGAAACATTTGTTTCTGCTATAAAAAATGAAAACATTGCTTTAAGTTATCTAAAATAAATATTGTTTGATTCATCTGTATTGGCTACTTTTGCAAATACCTCGATGGTAAAATAATAGAACGTTCTCAGAATATATCTTCTGTTTTCTGATCAGACTAAATGAACCGTAACTTGCTATGATGTTATGGGAGCCTAGTGAAAAATCGATTTCCCGAAATTATAGTTTATCGTGTTTTATTATAACCAGGTGCCAAACAAATTATAGCAATATTGCACTGTGTTGTAAAGGCAATCACAATTACCATTCATTGCTGTTATAGCCCAAACGACTTAGCCTTACTGACTGTGAATTTATTTAATTCTTTGGTTAGATGATAAAATGTTAGGGGCACATACTTCGTCGATGGTAGAATAATAGAACGTTCTCAGAATATATATTCTGTCTTCTGATAAGACTAAATGAACCGTAACTTGCTATGATGTTATGGGAGCCTAGTGAAAAATCGATTTCCCGAAATTATAGTTTATCGTGTTTTATTATAACCAGGTGCCAAACAAATTATAACAATATTGCACTGTGTTGTAAAGGCAATCACAATATCCATTCATTGCTGTTATAGCCCAAACGACTTAGCCTTACTGACTGTGAATTTATTTAATTCTTTGGTTAGATGATTAAATGTTAGGGGCACATACTTCGTCGATGGTAGAATAATAGAACGTTCTCAGAATATATCTTCTGTTTTCTGATCAGACTTAATGAACCGTAACTTGCTATGATGTTATGGGAGCCCAGTGAAAAGTCGATTCCACGAAATTATAGTTTATCGTGCTTGATTATAACCTGGTGCCAAACAAATTATTGCAATATTGCACTCTGTTGTAAAAACAATTAAAATAGCCCTTCATTGCTGTTATAGCCCAAACGGCTTAGCCTTACTGACTGTGAATTTATTTAATTCTTTGGTTAGGTGATTAAATATTAGGGGCACATACTATTGAAAGCAGGCAGTGAAAGTAATTATTCTAGTTTTAAACAAACTGATAGCCACAGACCTTCATGACCAATCTTACATTTATAAAACATTTGTTTCTGCTATAAAAAATGAAAACATTGCTTGAAGTTATCTAAAATAAATATTGTTTGATTCATCTGTATTGGCTACTTTTGCAAATACCTCGATGGTAGAATAATAGAACGTTCTGAGAATATATCTTCTGTTTTCTGATCAGACTTAATGAACCGTAACTTGCTATGATGTTATGGGAGCCTAGTGAAAAATCGATTCCACGAAATTTTGGTTTATCGTGTTTTATTATAACCTGGTGCCAAATAAATTATAGCAATATTGCATTGTGGTTTAGAAACAATTACAATATCCCTTTATTGCTGTTATAGCCAAAATGGCTTAGCCCTACTGACTGTGAATTTATTTAATTCTTTGGTTAGATGATTAAATGTTAGGGGCACATACTTCGTCGATGGTAGAATAATAGAACGTTCTCAGAATATATCTTTTTTTTCTGATCAGACTAAATGAACCGTAACTTGCTATGATGTTATGGGAGCCTAGTGAAAAGTCGATTCCACGAAATTATAGTTTATCGTGCTTGATTATAACCTGGTGCCAAACAAATTATTGCAATATTGCACTCTGTTGTAAAAACAATTAAAATAGCCCTTCATTGCTGTTATAGCCCAAACGGTTTAGCCTTACTGACTGTGAATTTATTTAATTCTTTGGTTAGATGATTAAATATTAGGAGCACATACTATTGAAAGCAGGCAGTGGAACTAATTACTCTAGATTTAAACAAACTGATAGCCACAGACCTTCATGACCAATCTTACATTTATAAAACATTTGTTTCTGCTATAAAAAATGAAAACATTGTCTTAAGTTATCTAAAATAAATATGGTTTGATTCATCTGTATTGGCTACTTTTGCAAATACCTCGATGGTAGAATAATAGAACGTTCTCAGAATATATCTTCTGTTTTCTAACTTGCTATGATGTTATGGGAGCCTAGTGAAAAATCGATTCCACGAAATTATAGTTTATCGTGTTTGATTATAACCTGGTGCCAAACAAATTATTGCAATATTGCATTGTGTTTTTAAAGCAATTACAATATACATTCATTGCTGTTATAGCCCAAACGGCTTAGCCATACTGACTGTGAATTTATTTAATTTTTTGGTTAGGTGATTAAATATTAGGGGCACATAATATTGAAAGCAGGCAGTGGAACTAATTATTCTAGTTTTAAACAAACTGATAGCCACAGACCTTGATGACCAATCTTACATTAATAAAACATGTGTTTCTGCTATAAAAAATGAAAGCATTGCTTTAAGTTATCTACCATAAAACAAACATATATGAATTCATTTGTGTTGGCTACTTTTGCATATACGTCTATGGTAGAATAATAGAACGTTCTCAGAATATATCTTCTGTTTTCTGATCAGACTAAATGAACCGTAACTTACTAGTATGTTATGGGAGCCTAGTTAAAAATCGACTCCACTGAATTATAGTTTATCGTGTTTGATTATAACCTGGTGCCACGCAAATTATAGCAACATTTCATTATGGTTTAAAAGTAATCACAATATTCCTTTATTGCTGTTATAGCCAAAACGGCTTAGCCTTACTGAGTATGAATTTATTTAATTCTTTGGTTAGATGATTAAATATTAGGAGCACATACTATTGAAAGCAGGCAGTGGAACTAATTACTCTAGATTTAAACAAACTGATAGTCACAGACCTTGATGACCAATATTACATTAATAAAACATTTGCTTCTGCTATAAAAAATGAAAACATTGCTTGAAGTTATCCAAAATAAATATTGTTTGATTCATCTGTATTGGCTACTTTTGCAAATACCTCGATGGTAGAATAATAGAACGTTCTCAGAATATATCTTCTGTTTTCTAACTTGCTATGATGTTATGGGAGCCTAGTGAAAAATCGATTCCACGAAATTATAGTTTATCGTGTTTGATTATAACCTGGTGCCAAACAAATTATAGCATTATTTCATTGTGCTTTCAAAGCAATTACAATATACCTTCATTGCTGTTATAGCCCAAAC
>NC_051847.1:91082104-91106031 GCF_002237135.1 Teleopsis dalmanni | reverse complement strand
TACTTTTAAGGACCTTATATTTTTATGTGCTTACTTGAAGCGAATCGAGCACCATTAGAGTTTGGCCTGGTGACTGACTGGCGGCGGCACCCATGGCCAGCATTGTAATTACTCTAAATTTCAAAGTTTTCATTCCCATTTTTAGCGCAGTTTTTGAATTTTTTATTAAATGAGAATAAACGAAAAATCAAAATATTTTTTCCGTTTTTATTGAGTTTAAAATTTGCACACTGGTTGCATCGTAGTTGCCGCAATTATTTTTGGATTTCCTGTTAAAAAAAGGATAAAACTCTGAAGTTTTTATTTCTATGTACATTTTGAGTATATATTTATGATCATAAATAAATATTTTACTACATTAATAAAAATGCAAAATGACTTTCTTGATTGATTGAGACAGATGAAAAGCTCACCAGGGGAATATTTAAAATTTTATGATTTTTTATTAAATTTTTATTAGTTTGTATTAAAGTCATTTGATGTCATATGGCAAAATTTTATGCGGACTCAATATCATTGCCATATTTTTATACTGCCATTTTTATAGGTAGTAGACCATATGGCAAATGCAAAATTAATTAAAGTGCTTTTTTATATAAAATAATTAAAGAAAATGATATAAACCTTGTCAAAATTTTAATATTAATTAGACAGATTGATTACATTCATGAATGGACAATTTTTCAAATCAATTTATCAAAAGCGATATTGAAGATATAATAATAATGATGCTTAAATATGGACTCTATGCATCACACAATAGTTAAAAACTGTATTTTTCAAATTCAAATCATATAGCTGTCTTAAATACCGCCTAATATTCTTCATCAGCGGTCTTTTGAAACATCTATTGTTTTAATTGGACGTAAACATTTTGGCAATTAAAGAAAGAGATGAGCCCAAAATACTGATGATGGGTGTTTAGCAGTATTTAAATTACCCAAGAAGTCACTTCATTGAAAATTAAAAATATTTGAGTTCAGAAATTTTCTTACTATTTCCCCCTTTTTCTATTTAAAATATAATTTATAGGACAATAAAATTATTTAATTTTCTAATTACTGATATAGTGAATAAATCCGCGTTATCCTAACCCTGTAGTTTTCCTAGAAAAAAAGTTAATAAGCAAAAAATTTTATTTATCTTTATAGTAACAGTTATTTTGCCCTACTTTTCATGACTAGACTTAAGCCACCCAGAACTCAGCTATTATATTCAGCCTCAGTAACCGCAACAATCTCAAAATAAAGCTTCTAGGCCTCAAGCATTTTCTGAGCTTCGAAAAATTAAGTTTTGCAAAATGTTAAACTATTTGTAATCTTATTGAGAACTCTCGACCCGAAAGTTTTGCCGTTTTTTTTTTAATTTTACTTGTGGTGTGTTTGGTTTTGTTTAAATTTTTAATAAAATGTCTAATTAATTATTTTTTTATGAAAATTTCATAACATTTTTATTATTAAATAAAGCAAATCAACAATTTGTGACAAGGATTTACTACTAGCATATCCTAGAACTATTTATTAAAAAATGATGGAAAAGATACAGACAACTGACGACTCCTAAAGCAAAGTAGATCATTAATAAAAAAAAAACATTTTAATATCAAAAAAACTGGATATATTACGTATTCATATTTATCAAGAAATAATGTAACTTAATCTTTTTAGTATTAATTTTTTTTGTCGAAACTGACAAAAAAAAGTTAGAAGGGTTCAAATAGAAATGAAAAAAAATAACAAAAATATTTAGTTCATTTATTGAAGTTTGGCTGAATTTACAACGCTGTTTCCAGTATTCTCTCTCTCTCTCTCTCTTATCCTTATCTCCCAGTGGAGCATAGGGCCTCTATCATCTTTTTATTTCGTATTCGGTTACTTAATTCACGGCATATGTCACTCCAGAAATAGTTCGCTTCCAGTATTGCCAAGTACTTATCATCGGTAGTCTTAGAAAATATTCGAATTTATTTTTAATTAGTTTTTAGTTCATATATAATTTGTTTGAATTGCAACTGTCAGACTTAGATCTCGTGCCCGTCAGTATTCTCTTTTAACATCAGATTAAACATGTCCTATTTGGAACTTATTAGTCTTTCATTAGGTTCGCAGCTTTACCTTTCTAAACCACTTCTATCACATAAGCAGTTTTTGCTACCAGTTTCGTTATATTGAAATTCGTTATAGTTTGGGATAGGTATTTCAGGATTCTACAATATATAGCTCCGGTTTGCCCTGCAAGTATAGCGCTATTACACTATTACATTTAAGTTTCATTATAGACAACTGTCCAATAAAATGAAACGCTAATGCTTTCACGTGCTTATAGACAATGATGTCACCAGTTCGAAAGTAATAGTATTTTAATATTAGCTTCTATTCAATTGGGTCACCCTGTATATATTTATACTACAAAATTTAAGAAACATTATAATATTTTTTTGGAATTCATTTTTGATATTGTATTTATTTTTTTATTCTATTCATGTTTGATATATTTATCGATGTCTTATCTAACATCGTAATTAGTTAATACATTTATTAATATTTAATGGGAATACAAAAATAACTAACTTAGAGTAGTTGTGAGTTCACTTTTTTAATTATTTCTGTTGTAGAAAAGGCTTATGTGGATAAAATACAAAAAATCTTATAAATTACTTTTTATTTTTGTTTTTATTGTTATATATCTATATAATAATAAAAACAAACATAAATACTAATTTTGAAGGCTTTTATTTTATCTAATTCGCATCAGCCTTTTATAAGATAGAAAAATAACTAATATTTTTTCCATTCCCATGTAATGTATCTGACAAAAATATTAATGTTTTTTTTTTACAATTAATATTTCACACGTAAAATAACCTCAACCATAAAAATCGATAAAAAAATATATAAAAAAATCTTTAATTAAATTATAATCTATTTTTTTTGTAAAAGTGTATGTGGTCACATTTATTAAATTCCGCTATCTTTAATCTATTGATTTTTATGCTAAAATTTATGAATATTTTGTATTCATTAAATTGATATGTGACTAAATAATTTTAAAATAAAATATTAAAATTTAAAATTCAAAAACATAATAAAGGAAGTGAAAAATGATATGCCATGTGAAATTCATATATATATATAAATTATATACCAAAAACAAAAAAAATTTTCATTAAAACGCCTACTTTATGTAAAACTAAATGCCTATATCAAATACAAATAATAATTCATCCAGAGGAAAAATGGACAAATGTCTAAATGACATTTTCATTAATTATGTTGTGTGCTACATTAATTGTCCTGATTTAATTACTGAAATAGACGATTAAGGCTGTTTCCATTTCGTAACGAAATTTCACTAACAATTAACTTCGATATAGGAATGTGTAACAGATAATAGAAGGTGATTTATCAAATATCTGAGTCGAAATGTTGATACATAAAAATGAATAATTATTTCCATTTTTATTTTATTCTCATAGAAAATCAATCTTACGGCAATGATAGTTAAACCTTTACACCTGTAATATTTTGAAATAAAAAAAAGCATTGATACTCATTGTTTTTTATACTTTTTTGACGTTGGTTGATATACAACGCATTCGTATCTCAGCGTAAATTACCTAATACTTAATATCTCTCGGTTACTTTTATGGGGCTACATTAATTTATTGGCCAATCATTATGCCGACAAACCAACAATCCCACCCAATATTCATATTCACGTCATACATCCACTTTTATTGCAATAAATAGTCAAAAATTGGACTGATTGAATGAACCATGCAACTCGTAGCCGAGACGGACATACGGCAGAAATCGTATTCAAAATGTAAATCCCATGAAATTATCTATCAGATTATAATAAAAAAATTTTATTCCAACAATATTTCTGTTTTGTATTATCATTTTACGTACTCATGCAGCTAAAAAAACACTCGATAGTGAAACAACATTATGTATTGGTTGCACATATAGTACAAAGGATATAACACTGTCATATAATTATCTCAAACCAGTAAATATCATTGAATTTGAATTTACCATTAATATAACAGAATAATGTAATATTATGAATTGCAGTATATGCAGCATTTATATTTTCAAAGGAAATATTTCTATAATAAGTCGAGTGAAAAAGACCAAATTATCAAGCAATATATGATATCTCAAATATCACCTATAGTTTAGAAATAGACCATGAAGTAGATATAGGAATATTCTCGACATTTGCAAACATAGTTACTCTTTTAGGCTATCTCATGGAGCAACATCTTAGTGATCATATGACAGATCGCTTATTTGAAAACCATGTCACAGATACGCATGCTGGATGTCTTTTTCATTGATATGCAAGTGACCTAAAAAGCTTTGGAACCATTCACCTCTTAATCAAAATTAGTCAGAGACTGGAAATTGTGGAAGCGTGGTTATCAGCAAGTTAAATCCATTTTCTGGCATCACTTTCATCAGTGCCTTCGGACATAAAAAGGTTAATGTGAATAAATTACTACATAGTATAGTGCACCATGGTATTTCTGTGGTTGTTTCTTTAAAGATAATAGTTTATGTTTCTTTGAAAATTCTTGTCAGAGATACTGACCTTCACTTTCTTTAACTATATAAAAGTTAACAATAGGTAGAAGTCACTTACAACATGTTTTATATCACAGCTTAAGGCTTTTTATAATAAATCATGCCTTATATCAACAGGTGCCGTTTATATTAGGTTAATTGCAATTTCTTCAGAATTATGTTTAAAAATGTAAAAAAATATATTTTAAAACTTATTTCCGAAGTTAGGGACACTGAATTAAGAAAAAGCCTATTTTATGTGTTAACGTATGTTACCCTAATAGCAGGAACAGGTTTTTGGGCACTTCTTGACAGTTTGGCGGACTGGATACCGATAAAGGTAAAGTATTTGTCAGTTCCATTAAGTTAATAGTATGCATCTAGTAATATTGTTCGGACTTACTGCGAGGAATATGGATTTAAAACGGTTAACAATCATTAGTTTTGATAATTGGAAGAGTATCTGTTAGTTAAGTACTGCCACTATGGTTTATGGTTTAGGCTAAGGCCTTTCTTCACTGCGTTCAGCTTGATCTATTGTGTGCAAGTACTGCAACTAACTAGACAACCCTTTCGGTTTTTAAAACTAAACATCTTTAGTTTAGGTAAACAAAATACATTATAATTTCATATAACGAACTCTATTTATGTTTTCTATTTAAATTGAAATATTCTGAAATCCTGAAATGCTTTCAGTTGCAGAAATACTTAATATTGTTAATAAACGAACCCAAAAATCCTTCACAAAAATGCTTCACATTTGCATCCTTTTTTCCTAAATTGGTTTATTCGAATAACTTTACTGTAAATATTTTTGTGTGCTCTTTTCAATTAACTCCTTCCAATATTCCTTTTCATGTTTATTAAGGATTCTCAGAATAACTTGTGGGAATAGTGTGTGTTATTTTTCCTCAACATTCCAAGACTGTCACTTCATTCAGTTAGCAGAAATAAATATCTGAACAAACAAGCTAATAAATTATTCAATCCACCCACCGGATTGATTTTCTATTGACCGTTAATAACTTTCTCCACATCAGTAAACAACAACCCGGTAAGATGAGACAACTCTTAATTATACTTGACGCTGCTCATGAGTATGTCGGAAAATATTTGTCACTTCCGGCGCCTAAGGACAAGCCTGAAATTGGAGGTTGTCTGTTTTGATACTTAATATTTACTTTTAATAGTTAAACACTCTGATTTTTATGACATGATTAAATAAGTATAAAAGCATTCAAGCACTTAATAAGAATTTTATTATCCTTTAATGCAATTACATTTTCAACATTTTAAATAAAATTGCTTCTCCTTTAATAATTACTTTCAACTTTCTACTTTCCTTGCATTGTACCTACCTACTTTGTACCTACTTACTGGGGTGAGGAGTGAGGAGTGAAGAAATAAGTACTTAAAATTTATTTAATAAGTCTGCAAGGATTTTAGTCAAAAGCTTGAAAATGTATTATTCATTATTTCTTCAGTGCTTGCGTGTTTCAGCGAAATCTGCTTATTGTGTAAAATAGCAAGGACTTCCGAGCTGTTTCAGGCGTTGGTGAGTTAAATTCGTTCTATTGACTTAACTTGTTGACCTCGCATATTTTAATTATTTTCCTACTACCAAAATAGAGCAATTATAATTAAGAAAATATTTTAATAAACCGCATTTCATAGATTTTGGGAGTGGAATTAGATAGCTCAATAATAAAGAAAATTTATTTTAAAATCAAGTAAGTCCTTATATTTAGTTTAGATTTATTGTGGCAGTAAAATAAGGGAAATATATGGCAGTAGCTCCCATTCTGAACTCTGAACTCAGTATGCATTTATGTTAAATAAAATAACAAAGTTCAATTTTGCTTAAATGCAGTAAATTTTCTTATTTTTTTTAATCTGAAAAATGAATGTTTTTCCAGCTGGGAAGAGTAAAATTTAACGCTTCGAAAGGTTAAAATGTTAAAAAAATATTGAGAAGTTTATAAAACAACATATATTAGCATTTTATGTGGAAACGCGAAAAACAATTTTAAATACCAATAATTGTAAAAAATGAAATATTTTTTTAAAAATGAAACGAGATGGAAATGTCAATTTAAATATAAAAAAATTAAGATAGTTTAAAATCTATATATATAAAAGAAAGATGTGTTATTGTTACACCACTTATAACTCAAGAACGGCTGAACCGATTTAGCTGAAAATTGGCAGGGAGGTAGTTTAAGGCCAGGAGAAGGACATAGGCTGAACCGATTTAGCTGAAAATTGACAGGGAGGTAGTTTAAGGCCAGGAGAAGGACATAGGATACCTGTTTATCCCGTTCACGACAAAGTAGGTTTTGAAATTATCAAATTTTTGATATAAGAAAATATTTTATTAAAATTTAACAGATAGAAATATAACTTAGTTAATGTGTTTTTAAAAGTTGTATTAGATCAATATAAGTTTGTGTTGCAATAAATATCGTTTTTAATCAATAAAACTACCTGGTTGTTGCAAACTCAACAAAATAAATAATTAACAATTATAATGTATGGTATGGTTGAAAATTTGAGTTTTTAGTTTTTTAATAATGCCGCGACCAAGACGATCGAATCTTTCCCGACAAAGCCGTAATGCAAGAAGAATACGAAATACTGCAAATTTAAGGACTGAAGGTCGAGCGAACAACAGAGGTCAACAAATAGATAATTTGCGATGTGTACTAAAATACACAAATAAATTATGAATGATTAATGTAGGTATTTTTTTTTTTTTTTGTATTTTTTCCAATTAAAAAAAAACTGCTTATTTATTGCCTTTAAGGCGGAACAGAGTTCGCCGGGTCATCTACTAGTTATAGAATAAAAAAATAAATTATTTTAAAACATAAAGTGCAAGTGAAATATTGTTACTTCACAAAGTAAAAGAGAACTCTCACTGCATCAGAATTTATTATCACAGCTATTCAGCATAGAGCGGTTGATTTAGTGTTCACTATCCTTGCAATATTACAGCACTTTATAAAAGAACACATTGTATTTTAAATAAAATATACTGAAAATTAGCTCATTTAAGCTTCTAAGATTTAGTGTTCGCTATCAATATTACAGAACACATTGTATTTTAAAAAAAATATACTGAAAATTAGCTCATCTAAGCAAATCTAGATAAACGTTCATAAAAGAACACATTGTATTTAAAAAAAAATACTAGAAATTAGCAATTGAAGCAAATCTTTTATTCAATTATTTTCCTTGACATTACACTTCTATGAGCAAATCGCAACTTTAGTTTGTTTCTATAATATATATTTGATACGATTTATATTTTTATATAAATGTGCTCTCAACATAACCAACACACTTCAAGAGCATATAAAGCTCATCCTGCAGTATTTTCAGAAATGGAAAATAAAAATCAATAATGAAAAAAGTAAGGCTCTGTTTATTACGCGTAAGTGGAGACAGAATCCGTCGAAAGTGAGAGTGGGAGATATGGTAATAAACTGGGAGGATAGCGTTAAATATCTCGGCATTACGTTGGACAAACGATTCACATGACTTAAACATGGTCTGAAGAGAAGAGGAGAGAATTAGCTGTGTCAAAATTCTTCATCACCTCCAACCTGTATTCAAAAATCTAAATCTCAATGCTAAGAACAAGAAGCTGTTATATAACCAAATAATTCGACCGTCACTTCTATATAGATGTATAGCGTTTAGTCAAACCTCAAACCATACTATTCGTCAGCTAGAAATTGCACAAAGCCAGGTTCTGAGAAGACTTTTCAAGGTACCATGGTACATTAGGACGAATGACATCCTCAGGGACCTCAAGATTAATCCGATCAAAAAATACATAAAGGATAGCGATCTGATGTTATTTACGAAAACTGACGAGCTTACCAACACCGCGTTATCGAATCTCAGAATGGTTACAGGCTCCTCGGAGACGTATGCAGATCTGAGGTCAATTATTGCTTAGTCTGATGAAGTGATAAACAATAATCCAGTCAAGGCGTAAAGAGAGGTTTTGAAGAAACCCCCAGTTAACACCAGTTAATATAGAGTTAAAGTGCTTAAGTGCACTGACTCAACTAGCTTCAACATAACTTATAAATAATAAAAAAATGCATGAACTCAAATAAGTGACAAAAGTTATAGTTACATTAAAAAACATATCCTGTAACTTTTATTCTTTGACTATATTTCTAGATACATTCAATATAAACAACAACAAAAACAAATAAAATTATTTCAAACTCACTTCCTTGCGGTAAAAAAACGTGCATGCACGTAGCGTTCGCTTACCGCCTGATACCGTAGTATCTTTTCAAAGTACTATTCAACCGTAGTGCATACTACCTAGCGTTTTTTGTCGCATGTGTGCATCGGATCTTCAGGTGTAATAACTATGTTTGCTAATTACTATGCCAAATACGTTAAGTTTGTGAATTGAAACTTTAGTATTCGTATTATATGAAATTAAAGTTTCTTAAAGGAATGAAAAGTAAGCTTCAGTCTTACTTTTTGTGTGAGAAATTTACAAAAAAAAATGATGTATTATAATTATATATTATATATAAATGACCAACAACAAAGAACCATACTGCTACATTTGCTGCTATTAATAGGTCAAATTTTACAAGCTGCTGAATTAAATAACATATTAAGTGAAATGTAGTTGTTATATTTTAAAATTGAAACAAAGTGCATTCAACAAACATTTCTGTCACGTTTCAAAAAAAAGTTCTCATTATTAAAAATCATTTAATAAGAATATATGACAACGTTAATGAGCTAAGCCAATATAATATTAAGTCTTATCATTTAGTCATGATTGTCACATTGTTAAAGTATTTGTTGTTGTTATCAAAGTTAATTAAAAATTTGAGAATTTGAGATTTAAACTATATTCAGACAGCCAAATTTCCTTAATTTCGTAAAAATGAAATTAAGTTAATTTCGAAAGTGTTCATACTTGCCCCAAATCAAGGTAATAATATGCTCCAAATACCATTTGTACTTGGGAAATTTTAAAATTTAACTATAAAGGATTATTATAACTATAAAGAGGATTTCAGGTATGTGAATGATTATTTTTCACTCTATATTAAATTAATAACAATTACAGTTGTTTCTTTATATTCAAATTTAAAAATTTGAACTGCTTTCAAAATATTTTCCCGGTTTTATTTAAGTCAACTGTCACTGACATTTATTTAAAAAAAAATGTCAAATTTTCCTTATCTCAACTTTATCTTTTGCTTAAAATTTATCTTACGCAAAGGTCTGACCTATGGACGTTTCGCGGTATCTCAAGAAGCAATTACGTGTACGTGAGTGATTTTTGGTACAGATTTTTTTATATTTTCTACTTTTATGTCAAAACTGTAATGTATTTTACACACAAAAAGTGGAGAAAAAATAGAAATACTATAGTGAGCCTTACTGTCAACTTTACCTTAAAAAAGTTGCTTTGATTCTTTAGAGAGAAATTCTTAAATAATTTAATTATTTATAATTTATTTAACTTGAATAAGAATATATTTGTGTGTTTATATTTATATAATGTACGTATATATATATTCTATATGTATATTTTTGTTGATCTCGTTAGATACCGATGATTCAATGGTATGAATTTATTCTCGATGCCTTCTTCGTGTATTATTGACATTTGTTGATATCTATTTTCATATTTAGTTAACTATTATAATAATGTGAGATTAGATAAAACTACACTATTCCTAAAAACTTTATTTTGCACTGGAATAACATAAATATTACAAATTTTCTTCTTCTTAATTCCTTTATCTCCTTGTGGAGCATAGGACTCATTATAAATTTTAGGATGTAATAATGCATAGTAAGAATTTTTGATATCATGTTTAACTATCTAACCAATTTTTACCATCAACTTATATCACTTTTTAATTTAATTACTCACTTTTAAAAAAACTCTATTAAAAATTTTTATCTTCTTAAGTTCAGAGACAATTTTTATTAAACTGATTCTTAATCCACATTTCACGTGTTCACATCTTCATATATTTTATTGACAGATCATCAGTTTACATTTTCTTTATTTTCAAATTTGATTATCCTTTATAAGGACTTTTTCCAATAACATGCTTAGCAGAAGTTTTAATGAAATATTTTTGGAAAGAAGAACTGCTAAAGTTTTCTCACAGCTTTTGGTTAACAAAAGTGGAAAAACTATTAACAAATCAGAAGCAGAAATTGTTAAGCGCAATAAGAGATTTTTAACTACAAAAGTTTAATATTGGAGTTCCATACAAATCAAGTGTATCTTAGATAAGTTTCAAGTGCCTCTGAGATATTTTATTTGCCCTTCAATTCTAAACTTTTGCACATTAAACTTTTGCTCACAACAGCGACAAAAAGAAACTTCACTAAAATAAATTTAATTTTTACTTTTAATTAACAAAAAATTTTCCGATAGCTTCTTTTCCATTTGAAATGCCATCTCACGTTCATCGATATTTCACAAATCACAAATTTCTTCCGCATCACGAACCTTTTCTTGAGGGTTACTTTTATGAGGTCGGCATTGGATGCAGGTTAATTGGAAAGTCCACAGGCGCTTAGAAATTAATTTTCTCACTTTCCTTTTTATTTGCAGAAGAAAGGCGCCAAAGTAAAACACAATTTTACGTTTTTTTGTGTTTTTTGTTTTGTGTTTTGTGTCATTGCGGAATGGCGGTTAATAGTTCAATTTTATTGAAGCAATACGCAGGAGAGGGGGAATATCGATTCTACGAAATTGCAGGATATTTGGCAATTTTGTGTTTGGGACTTGAGCTTTGAAAATTCTTCTGATTACAAAATAGCAATTTCAATTCCTTCGAGGAAGTTTGACATAATCGGTTTCGGTTTGTTATACTTATTTAACTTTCTGTTTTAATTAAAATTGTTTAATATTTACTTTTAATTAAAACGTTGATTGAAATTAAATAAAGTAATGTACTTTTCATTAGTTTTTGAAAAATTTTTGATTTTTAATCAACACACAAATTTTTTTTAGAATTGCACAAAATATTTTTCAATTACTTATCTATATACTTACGTATATATGTATGTAATTAAATTGGTTCAAAGACTCAAAATGGAGTTTGAGATAGATGCACCTGTTGGAATATGGTTACGCCATTACCTAAAATAAAAAACTTTGATTAAGTTTAATTGAAATACAATGAAAAATTTGATTCGCCACTCCAGCAAAAATGGGGGACTGTTCAAAAAATAACATTTTATTTCTATTTCAATTTATTTAATTACAATCTATTCAAACTATTTCGGGCATTTATGCTTAAAACAAATAAAATATATGACAGATCTTTCCGTATCTAGAATTTCTAAAGCTCCTTTTCGGCAAACTATTGAGAAAAATCAGTCAGACAACGGATAAAAACAAGAAGGCGGTTGGTTCATCAGTAGTGGTTTTTCTGAAAATTGTCCAAGTTTAGAGAACGATTTCTGTTTTTACTTAAATTTGTTGTTAAATAGATATAACTAGGAAATTGGAATTTAAAATTAATTAGATTTTTTTTTCATTTTTCTTTCTTCTAAATTGAAATAGTACTATTAAAGTAAGTTATAGCCATGAGCATCTTTACTATTTACCACAAGTGGTTGATCAGTTTCTGCTGGACTGCCTCAGAATCTTTTTTATCAATGTTTACAAGATAGATAGAGTCAATAATTTTTATTTGAGAATTACGATTATTAAATCGTCCCATATATATAATGTTACCAAAAATATGAGTAAACCAATTCATTTAGAGCCTTATGTATTTTGCACACTTATTTTAAATTATTATTGTAAGTATTTGACTTGAACTATAAGTGGATTTTGGATACTCCAAAAACTTGTATTTGTTTATATTTTAATGTAACAAAATACAGATCTTCGACTTAAGTGAACTGATTTTTAATAAGCATTGATATTATATCAGCCTTAATAAGGACAAGGAACCCAACTTTACAATCAACCAATCAATACGCAACCTTTCTATATCCTCACGATTTCGTAGCACTTACAAACGTTTCTCGTCAAAATATATTAAGCCATGAATTATAATACTTTTCCCTAGGAATATAAGGAGTATCGGTTTTGCGGATGAAGATGCGAAAAAGCAAATAAAGAACTTTCAATATGATGGAGGTGATGAGGATATGTATTTTTACACTTAGCAGTTAATCATATTACAATACTTTTATCGAAGATGAAATAGTTAGAGTAAAATACTATATATATGTTTGCGCAAATACATTTAAATTAAGCAAACTTCTTGAGAATTAAAACTTCATATTTTCAATATTATTAACTTAATTAACTCACATAGTCTAACAGTGTTAATAGTCTTGTTTTATATATTCTTAATTTCACAAATAACAAGAACAAATTATTAGTAGACTACCAAGAAACTAGTAAAAGGAAAGACAACTATATTTGTAAAGATAATTATAATTTGCAAAAACAATGCATAACATATATATGAGAATTTAATTTACTTCAATTTAAGAACTTCAAAACCTATTTGGATTTTTTATCTGGTCTTCATTTTTTCTAATGTTTTTCCACATATCATTTAATGTGAATTTCGATGAGATTATATATTTGAAGGATACGGATGTTCATGTGGATAATCCGTATTTGCGGCTGCAGTTATAAAGATCTATTGGTCATACTTTGTTATAAGCTTTGATAAAAAATAAAAATATTTTCCCTACTTTCCCCTACTATCCTGATTTTCTAACCATCTTCGCTATTTTAATTTTCACTAATTAAAGTCGTACTTAACACACAAATGCTATGTTTACACTTTTGTACTTAACTCGATACGAATGCAGCAGTATGTGTCATTTTTTAAATACAAGTCATAGTATAAGATTAGTATAAGACACTTAGATACAAGTCATCTAAGTGTAAACATAATGTAAGATTATTTTCCATCTGATTTATTTTTTTGTAGGCCATTAAATTTGCCAACACTTTTAACGTCTTCTTGTGCTGTGTAAATATAATAATAGATTGAAATGTTAAGTCGTGAAGTACAACACAAATACTGGCAAAATATTTTAATTCTTGCTTTCCTTTCCGACTTAAAATTCAATTATTCGCTAAAAACTCTCTAAAAGCGTTCATTAGAAAATATTTGTCTGTAGATTATAAAGCCCAAGTGCTCCTATGAATAATTCCTACAAATATCCGTATGCTACGTTGTGAGCGTTTTACTCTTGAATAACGTTTGCTTTCAAATGAATGGGTTTTTAAAAATATGTAAATAAATAAAACCCAATCTTCACAAAATGGAAGCACTTACTTTAAATGTGCACGTTTATTCGCAGGAATTTAATCTGAAATTTTTAACATTTAAACAACGATAATGTATCTTTCCTTACGAAGTACCGACTATGATTGTATACAATACACAAAAGGACTTATTATCTACATAAGATATTTAATTATCACAAAAAAAAAATATCGCTTTGTCCCAAACAATTAATTGAAGTAATTAAATTAATTTTTCTCTTTCAAATATAATTAAAAATTTTAATAAAATGTACTGTGCACGTTTAAGGGTAAAATTTCATCCGCTAATTTTTGGTAAGTGTACTTAAAAAATAAGAGGATGAAAAGTTTTAAACTTCAATGAGCACTTAAGTGAAGTAGGGAACACGAGAGCTTACATCATGATTTCCAAAGGGCTTGACTGAAGGTAAAACATATCAAATGAGATGTTTACGCAGCGCACATATTACTTTCCCCCATAGCTCTGTGTCATAGAAGTCATAGAATATTTGTGTATCGCATTTTACTACTTTATTATGCGCTTTCAACAGCCACGAGCAACTCCACTTAATACGCAAGGAACAGATTCGCTTATGAAAGACTGACTGGTGAAGTGCCGAAGTCACATGTGCATCACGTATGTGTAGATACAAAAACATCAAGACCAGAGTTCTAAGTATTGATTTTTTCTATTGTGGCGAAGCAGATGTTTCATTACCAGAATTAGCCATAAAAATGTTATAAGAATGTACTCAAATAGCATAGCTAAATATGCTGAAGTATGCAGAAATTGCCATAAATATTTCTGCGAAAGTTATAAAATACCAACAAGATACAAATTATATGCAGATAACGAATTCCAAACGAACTTGGAATTTTTTATTTTTTTTTTTTGTTTTTTTTGTGTATTTTGTGCCATATGAACTTTGGTAATTCTTTAAATTTTGGTAAAGAGTCCGTCTTCTTTAATATCTTTATGGAAGATAGTAAATATGTACGTGAATGTAATCGTAGTTTAGCTGCAAGGCTTTCAAAAATTACTAATGAACTTACACCGATATATATATGCACATATTTATAATTTTGTAAAACTTCCCTTATTCGTTTCCAGAGCTTTATTGAAACTTAATTAAGTCCAAAAAAGTAAGGCTTAATTCAATCAACTTTATATGGCTTTGGAAGAAGTTAATAAGTTTCCTTCTTCTTTATCTACACAATATTGATTTCTGAATCACGAAATAGCATTTTCTTATTTTCTTTTTCGGTAAGCGAAAAGTATTGAAAGCCACAGCTTAAGACTTATATGTGAATCGAAGTCTATTAGGAGAATATGTAACGGTATAAAACAGGAATAAGTAACAATGTTACTCCACGAACAAAATCTATCCTTCAATTCACGTATCACTATTCTCCTTCAAGTTAGTTTAGGTGCATAAGATTTCCTAAAATTTTGTGCGTTTCAGAACAGAGCATGCACTCTTTAAAGTGTCTTAAAGTGTCCTAGTGTCCAAGTTTAAAGTTTCCAACCCTAGCGATCAATATTGAATATTTTTCATAATTCATGGTACAACGGTACTCTTTAAGGTTATACTGCTCTAGTAGAAGATTGCCTTTATGTTGATATTGAACACACGATATTTTTTTAAGGGTAATTTATGCTTTTACTTCCATATAATATTAAATTAAATCAAACCATCTCTAAGCTTATGAATTTTGAAGATAATACTTTACTCCAATATTTTTACATTATAATAGTATTTTATATGTTTATTGTTTTCGAGGTAGGTTATTGACTGTACATATTCCAGTTCCTCGTCTTCTATTCGAATAGAAGTATAAAATGTAAAACCGTATGATCTTATAATGATCTTATAATCCTAATTATTATCATTATGTCAGGAGAGTTTGCACTGCGGCTTAAAGATACTATAAAGTGGGTTTATAGTGTTTCTTTTAGACAAACTTACTTTATAAAATATAGTATTTAACTTACATTATACAATATATTTTTTTCCTTCGATATGAGATATCCATTTGATACTTCTTTTGCTTACACATTGCAGCCCTTTTAGAATAGCTGTAGTAATCCTTAAATTATTTTCACTTAAGTGCATACAACCCTTAATAGTTCTAGGTTAAGAGTCTTTATAAGCGATTTCGAATCTGGTAGATTATTCCAATATAGCTATCTCGGTTTAACCTCTTCTTTTCAAATGAATGTGCAGGAATCTTTTCCCCCAAGTCATAGAATATTTACGAGAGTAGAAGCAGCGAGCTTACTAGAAGCGGTGCCAACAATTTCAGCGGAACCGAAACCAATCGGCTTATTTAAGCTGAGGATACTTAGCTTTTTAGGACACTCCATCAACATTCCCGAAGTCACTTCATGAGAATTTTGAGCCTTTATTACTGCCTGACTATGAGTCGTTTCTGAGTTTAGTTCTGATAATTACGAGATTCAAGTAAATTCATCTGTCTTATCGCCTTGTGTTCTCTCTTTGACAGATTCTTTCGTATCAGTTTGATTTTATGTTGTATATGAAAAAAAAGTAGATGCTAAATGTTAAACACAAAAAATCATATCATTATGTTGTACATCTTATGGATGTACAGAAACTACGCAGATAATACTTTATCAAAAGTCTGAACTTTGTGCGCTGCTTTAACTTCTTCCGCAAGAATTTTCACTGCTCATTCCCAACTGAATAACAATCTGTAACTTTCCTCATATACGTGGTCTTCTAAGACCTAATCCCAATAAAATTAGTTGCTGAAGCATGAAGTCCTAATATCGAGATCCCATTCCAGTTATGAGCGGTATAACATAATAAACATTAGTAATAAATACATTTATAATAAATTAATACATGATATCATTAAAGTACGAATGATGAGTGTATAAGGAAGGTTACTATTTATGAGTAACCTCTATGTCAGAAGCTTTTATAATCATGATTGTGCTGCTAGATCACAGGATATTGAGGTCGCTGGTTATAATTCTTTTTTTACCTATTATATACCTATTAAAGAATTCTGTTTATAGTAACAAAAATTTCACCAATGAGGAAGCAAAGCGTTGTGCACATAAAAATTTTATACTGATACTTAATCTATATGACATTGTGAATCTTTAGTATTAATTTCACAAAATACAGTAATTGCAAATTAAAAAGGAAATAAAGTTGTTGATTCAATTTGCATGTTAATTACAAAAGTGGTTTTAATTTTTAATACATACAGAATTATACAGGAGGATCTTATTAAACCACCCACGATTCTATAAAATATGTATGACATTTTTATAATATTTTTGTGTGGAACATGCACACCACTGCGTATACGTAACAATGTGAAATCGCAACAATAAGAACCAAATTAGGTGTTGTATGCATTCGACAATGACTGCATACTTGGCACGCAATTTGAGCAACTTCCTCCACTCCTTGGCGATTCCCTTAAACACTTGTGCAGGCAGTCAGTTCATTTTATTATACGCGTAATTTATGCCAATATTAGCGCGTTGCATTCAAAGTAGTTGCAATTTATCGTACATTGTGCAATACATGCAATAACAGAAAGGAACCACACAATGTGGCACCTGTGAAAACAGCAACAAAAATTTTCGAATTTTCCAAAAGGCGATAGCATGCAACATTTTCCATGCAACACCCAAAGGCAAGGAGTCAAAATGGATTTTTATATCATGATTAGCGTGTTTTTTTCACTGCTTAACTACGTTTAGATACTCGTCGTCCTTTGAGGTACCGAAATGCATAACGAAATTTTTCTGCTAAATAAAATTCGGTGAAAAGTTATTGAATGGAGTTATGGAAGTTATGGAAGTTTTTATAAAATTTTGATTAACTGCTTTGCAACGCTGTGTAGTTATTGAAAAGGATAAACTGTATTTTGAAGATAATGTGGTCTCTTATGCATATTTTTGATGTTGATGATCCTTGTTAAACTGTGTTATTTATCACTTGCCAAGAAAACGGTTATGCTCTAATTTTTTTTTCTTTTAAAGAAATCTGGTTAAAGTCGCACTCATAAATAATACATCAACAGGATGAAAATCTGGGCATTTTCTTTTGAAAATGTTAGTAACTCATAATCGATTCTTTAAGAATTTTCCAACAAGTGCCACAGGCTACTGCACATTGTGCATGTTATGTTATCTTGAAACTATGTCAAAATCATATTGCTTTTGTAATTTTATTTTTATACGAAGTTTTTATTATGATTCATACTTCATAAGCGTTTAAGCACCTAAAATATAACAAAAAGAAAATTTACAGCTTTAAATTTCATGGTGGCCCTCAAGTCCCTAAGGTGAAATTAGAATTCGTTAAAACAAGGCCAGAAAACTTGCTTTTACAACTAGACAATCACGCTTAGATATATCAGACTAAATCAAATCTAAATATTTCTTATTATTTGTTTTTGTTGTTTTAACACTTTGTCTTCTTCTCTTGCCCCTTCTTCTTACCGGAACATATAATCCATAAGTCACCAATTTACAGAATATTCCTTCTATTCTGATTCGCCCAACAGAAAATGAGTTGAGGCTGTAAGATAAGAATTTAGTATTTTAGTCAACATTTACTTGTCCACAGACAACATAATTTTATTAACGTGTATGTTAGAAACTTTAAGATTTAAATATATATTGTTAGTCTCTAAATCCAAGTATCAACATCAATTTTCCAGGCAAAATCGACACAAAATTATATATTAAAAACATATTCTAGCACATTTCTACCATATGTACCATACTTTGTAGAAAATATTTATAGAATAAAAAAAAATAAAATATTGTTATTATAAAATAAATGTTATTACTAAGCTTAAAAGAAAAGACATAATAAATAAATTAAATATATAAAAATTAAAAGCTTTCAAATGATTCTTATCGTACCTACTTACTTACTGCTGGCCTTCTCTCCTATTGAAGCATAGGGTCTCAAAACTCAATGCTAGGATACTTATCATAACTGACAATAATTTAAATCATTACAATTATACACTCCTTTCGGTGATAATAATTTTTTTGAAGGTAAGTAAAATACTGCGACAAACATAATATTTATTTCCTGATAGCAACCGACTGTAAAAATTTCATTGAGATAGTAAGAGATAGTAAGGGTAACTCGTTAGATAACCTGATGTAGCAGAAAATAAATGGAACTCTTAGTCATATAAAAGAAATATCATCAAAAACGAGGAAAAGACGCCAAATTTGCCTCCACACATTATACATGGAACAGTATCAATCATTTATAGCATTTTGCAAGCTATGAAGGAGACATCAGATTCAATGTAAGAAATCTTCGCACTTTTATAGGTTTCTTCTTTGATTGTAACTGCTGGTATTTGTGTATTTTCTTGTAGGTAATGTAACAGGTACATTTACAATTATGCACACATGGTCCATCAACCAGACAGGTTTGAATCAGTTTTAAATCAGAATCTTATATAATGATAAGGGCAAAACAAAATATAAGTTAGCATTTAGCAGAAATGTGCTATATTCGGACTCCTCCTTGGTGCGTGGTCAGTATAGTTTCGAAGCTATCAAGAATTTCGTCTATCTACGCACCGCAGTAACAAACAACAACACCCTGAAGCTCAGATTTGGAATTACCGTTGCCGATAGGTGCTACTATGAGCTTAGTAGACTATTGGAAAGTAGCTCTCTCTCTCTCTCTCCACAGGCGATACCTTGATAGGTCATCTATCTTACATGTGCTTTGTATGGTGCAGTAGCATGTACACTATCACAAGATGATGAAACATCAGTAGGTGTTTTTGAAAGAAAAGTTATCCGTTAAATCTTTGGTCTGTGACGAGTTGGCGACGACTACCGCATTCGAAGGAATCACGAGCTATAAAACACTTAACACGATATCGACATTATTCAGTGAATTATCATCCAGCGGCTATCGTGAGAATCGATGGCAATGCTTCATCGAAAAATGTGTGTAAAGTGGAAATTTGCAGAAGAAGACGTATTAGTAGGCGCTGTCTTCAGTGCAGTGATCAAATTGAGGTAGCACTTACTGCATTTAATGTACAAGAGTGGAGAAAGCTCGTATTCAGCAGGGGCACCTAGAGATGAGTGCTGATTCAGGTAAAAAATCGGTAATGGGTTCTTATGCCCTAATAATTAAGTAAGTGTGCAAGTTATTGACATAGATGGGCAGCTAGACGGTCAATAATAAACGCTACCTGAATAGACTGGAATTTATTTGATTGGATTCGTCAGTTTTTTATACATTGGATTATATTATCAAAGTCAGTTTTTAATTAATTTCTAATGTTCTGCTTGGATGACTTCAATGATTGCTGCGAAGACAGCAATTGTGTTTCCAATAGAATAGAAAAAAAGGAGTGCTGGACGTTAATGAAAGAAAAAGTAAAATTTCAGTGCTTTTAAACAATTTAAAAATTTCAAAAAATATTTAACTAATTAAACAAATGTAATTTTAATTCCAAAATAAATATAAATTTATCATTAACTAATCCTCTGATTCCAAGCAGATTCGATGACCGCTGTAACCAGTACTTTGTTGTTCCATAATTACAATACTTCTTTATACTCGTATCTGTATATAGATACAGATATATTTAACATATAAATAAATCTAACTCTAGATTTATGTTTGTGCATAGTGTTTTTTTTCCAATATTTATTGAGGGAATTTTTTATTTACATTGTGTGGGACGGCCAAATTCGCTGGAATTATATTTTGGATCAATGGCATTAAAAATGTTTTGTATTCATTTAATTTAAATGTTATTTCTTTGATTTCCATTTTTATTGTATAAACAATTGTTGTTTCCATTTGATTATTATAAAAAAAGAAATTCTAATTTACAAATTGTGGTTCATGTGTGTACGAAGTCATCAGATAGCTCATGTGGAATTACTAATTTATTTATGAAATATTCGCTTCTCGACTTGTTTCCAGCAAATGTTCAATCCAAATGCGATATGTAAATTGGAAAAGCGGAGATCGCTAGGAATTTGTGCATGCGAAATGTTTCACGTGAGATTTAAATATAAAATTTTATTTTTCCTTTATTTTTTTTTTTGTTATTTTTCCCATATATTATTCAGTTTTATATAGCACAGTATAAACATATACTGTGCTATTCCCTCAGAGCCCATATAATACCTAAAACAAAACTGAAAGTAAACAGAAATAAATATTTCACGCTTTTCTCAAATCCTTAGGGATTTCTTTTTTGACTCGGAAATTGAATAAATTTTATTTAACATTTATATGAACTTCCATTTCTAATAATTTAAGTTCAAAAGTTATTTATTCGATAAAATAATTTATTAATAATTATGTGAGAAGTGTTTAGTTTCAATTTCAGTTTTCGAAACCGTCAAAGTATTAAAGTCTTAAATATTATTCATTATTTTTAACATCAAATATTAAATATTAATAAAATATTATTAATATTAATATATTAATACAATATTAATAAAATCAATAAAAACGAAACTAAAGTGTTTAGTTTTAGCTTTGCCGAAGCTTAGATACCCTTAACACAGAATGAGGTTTTCGAAAAGTACTGAACTACAACAACAAAAAATTTTTTTTATATTACTTTAATTAATTGAATTTTTTGCTGATCATACAGTTGAATCGAGTATTGCCAAAAATCCATCATCAGTGGTCTTGCAAATAATTCTTGTATTTAATTATTCGTAAATAATTTTTTGAGACTGCAAGCAACAGGAATCGAACTCGTGCCCTGCCAAATTTGAAGCTCAGAGTCAGCGCACCTTAACCAACTGAACCAAAGCCGTACTTGACTTTTATGTTTGCACATTTTTCTGGAGGTTTGTTTAAGTGTTGTGTAAGTTTTATCAACAAATTGACTTGCTGTGTTTATATTACAACGGAATCATGAACCAGATTTAGAATAATTGAATTAATTAATTATATTTTTAATTATCAAATTTTAATAATATTCTGTTTGTAGAGACATTTTTTGTTGCCTGATTTATATATTCTTTCGTATGTATAGTACATAATCTAGGAACGTAATACTGAGAAAGTCATGCTAATGTTACTCCACTAGTCGCACGGGTAAGACCAATATTTTGTGAATATAAGTTAAGTTATAAGCTGTCATTTTTATGACAGAAGTAACTATTATATTTAATAGAAAGTAGTATATTTCATAAAGAAAAATTAACACGGAATCTTAAGTCTACATAAAGGTCGTATAAAATAATAAATTAACTTATTTATATAGAAAATATATATATATAGCAAAGAATGAATCCAAAGTAAAATTTTGTTTGGCAACTTTATCCAAATTGAAACCGATCGATATTATTTCTAACATAAATATTCTCTACGTTAGTAGATACCTAAATTTTAAATTAAAAAATTTAAAATAAATTAAAAATTAGAATCATTAATAATAAAATAATTTACCTAAGAAAAATATATTTTTAAATAAATAAATTATATACCAGCTATAGTTAAATCTGTACCGATCAACCATAGTAATAGTTATTACACGGGTGACATTCTATAAATTGTTCTAAATGTGAATTACTTAATCAGAAAATATTAAAATTTTTATAACTACGACATTTTCCCTATTCGAGTTATACGTAAATCTAAACCAATCAGCCCCATTTCGATTATTCAAATTAATTTCTACACATTATGCTTAAATTTTAAATGTGAAGTACATGCATCAGAAAATAAAAAGGTTTTTCTAATAGATATATGTATCTGAAATTTTATAATTGTTTTATTTAAATATAAATACATTCTGTACCAAATTTTATTTGAATATCTTTAATAAAACTAAGAAAACTCAAATCCGGTTGTTCATTTTATGACTCCTGTATAATAGAGGAATTAGGGTCCTCTCCTAAAGAGAGTATGTGTGTAAAGTTTCATTTAAATAACTTTATACACTGTGTCGCTAATGTGAACTAAAACGGACAGCCGGACAGATGAATTGACTGATAGGCCTAAATACCACCTCATTGAGCTGATCAAGAATACGTATACTTTATGTGACCCACAATGTTTCATTCCATACATCACAAAAAACTAGACAAACCTAATATAGTCTTTTTAGACTTCTGTGTATCTCTACTTATCTGAACTCTCTACTCTTGTGTAGAGAGTAAAAGAACTAACAACTCGTAAAAGTGGTTGTTTAAATTAGAAAAATATAACCAATATAAACAATTAATTTTTATATACATTTTAATATTTCTTAAATACTTAATACTTAAAAGACAATAAATAAATTTGATTATATTACACAACTAACATTCTATGAGTCTGTCCATTGATTAGATCAGTATTTGCTAGAACAATTATCTTACATTTGCATCTTGAACCTTAAGGGCATATTAATTGATGTAAGGGTCATTTGATTTTGCTTTCTAAGTAATTGTTTCCAAGAATTTCAATAAATAAATTAGTAATAATTTTGTGATTATGTGAATATGTAAACACAATTATTTTATAATTTTTCTAAAATATTTGTTTAACTTATATACCAGCAAATTTTCGATTTTTGTTCATTAGACAGTACTCCATTGTCAAGATAATATAATAATTTTTTAATCTGCTTCAGTACTCTTAACTTGAACTTTTCATTCCTTCCTTTTAATACATTCAAATTAATTAATATTTGATTACTGGCAGTAACCCATATTTTTGTCCCATAGATGTAGATGATTTAAAAAACAGTTTTGTATAACTGAAGTTTATGTTCGATAGATAATACGGATGCCTGACTAAAAACCCAATATAAACACTTTCATTTCAAATTTGTTCTCCTCTTACTGAAACATTTTATTTTCTTTCTTATATACCTTTAAATTATTAAATTGCTCTGATTATTAGTCTTTGATAAAAATCATTGAATAACATGGAAGTACTATCTGGTTTGTAATCGCTACATAAGTTTGGATAGATCTAAAAATAATTTTGTTTAATATAAATGTATTTTCGAAAGACAGCACAGATTTTTACCCTTAAAATCAATAAAGATCTCCCAATTTCAAATGC
>NC_051847.1:91057173-91082004 GCF_002237135.1 Teleopsis dalmanni | reverse complement strand
GCATCTTCATATTTAACACTGAAGTACCTGTCGTTTAGATACGATGATAGTAGCTTACAGTATTGTATGGGCAATAATGATTTAAGTTTATGGAGTAATCCTTCATGCCAAACCTTATCGAAGGCTTGTGATACATCTAAGAACACGGCACAACACACTTTCTTCTCTTGCATCGCCGATTCAATGGCATTTACGACTACATGTATTTGGTCGATGGTTGAATGGTTTTTTCTGAAGCCGAATTGATGATCCGGAATTAAGCGTCTTCTCTCGATTATTGGTGATAAACGCGCTAGTAGTAGTTTTTCAAAAAGCTTCGATAAGGTTGGCAATAGAGATATTGGCCTATATGAGGATACATCATTGGGAGACTTCCCTGGTTTGGGTATCATAATTACCTCAGCGAATTTCCAAAAAATGGGTACATGTTTCAAACGGAGGCACGAATTAATTAAATCGCATAGGTAGATGATGCAGTTATTGGGTAAGTTCCGAAGAACTTCAGCAGTTATTAAGTCAAAACCAGGAGATTTTTTGAGTTTCATTGTCAAAATTTGTTTTCTCACTTCTTCCGTAGTGACTGGAACAATTGCAGCGTCGCCTTCGGGCCAATTTGTACTTGTCCCAATAACATCTTGGCCTTCATTTGGACTGAAGGTTTTCTCTAGGTGTTCAGCAAACAGGTTCGCCTTTTGAGAATTTGTTTTAGCCCAGTGAGTTTCGTTTATTTTTACTGGGGCAGACTGCTGCATTGGTCTGTTAAATGATTTAGCAGCTTTCCACAAAGAGTATTCATTTTTTTTGTCTGCCGTGAGGCCCATCAGAAAACTATTAAAGGTATTATTTTTGTATGATTTGATGGCTGTGCGTAACTTTTTAGTTGCTCGGTTTAGTTGCGATTTAATTAACGGACATCTTGTTGCTTGCCAACGTTTTCGCAATTTTCGCTTCTCCGTAATCTTTTTTGTGATGAAGGGTGGGTATTTTTTACCATGTAAAGTTTGGAGTTTTGGTGTTGGTGTACTGTTCCACGCTGCCATCTGTAATTGCTGAGTGAAATGAAGTACTGCGTCATCTAGTTGCTCGCTGTTAACAATATGATCAAACTTGTGCAAATGTACAAGCTGAAGCTGAAAATATTTCCAGTCGGTAAATTTATTTGCTAACTTGAGTGTGTTCTGGTTTATTGTTGGATTTTGTGAAACTATCAGCAGCACTGGTGAGTGGTCAGAGCTAAAGTCGAAGCCTTCTGAGATGGTTAGGTGAGATGCTGGAATATTTTTGTAGACAAAGAAGTCTATTAGGTCTGGAACTTTGCTAGTATCCGACGGCCAGTACGTTGGTTTACCTGTTGAAATTGAATTACAAGCTGCGAGTTGCATGGCTTTGTACATTTCTCTTCCTTTGGTTGTATTAAGTCTTGAGCCCCAAAACGTATTTTTTGCATTGAAGTCTCTTCCAATTATAAAACGGCCTTGAAACCGGTTAAAGAGAGATAAGTAGTCTGCGCACTTCAACTGATGCCTGGGAGGACTATATAATGCAGTTACGACCAGCGGCTGATTAAAGGTTTCCACGGAAACAGAAGTAGCTTGAAATTCGATTGTGCTATATTGTTCTAGTAAGTGATGTTTTATCGAGTTTCTAATTATGACAGCGCTGCCACCCCTAGCGCAATTATCAGGATGTATGGTATGGTATAGAATATAGTTTTTAAACGTTATGTGCGATTGCTTAGTAAAATGAGTTTCAGCGATTAAACCGATATCAATGTTTTCGCTATTTAATACGACTTCGAGTTCATTTTTATGTTTTGTTAAGCCATTCGCATTCCATAAGAATAGTTTCAAACGATTAGTCATAATCTAAAAATTGCATATTGTGCTCTAGCACGCTTAGACGTTGTTCGAGCGTTTTAAATACCTCTTCTTGTAGTTAAGTTTTGTTAAGATAATTGACAACGCGTTGTTGCTTTGTGACTCAGTACTTTGAATGGGTCCCTTTACAGTTTGGGCGTAAGTGACTGTTCTAACACTAGTAGGTCCAGTAATTTTGGATTTACTTTTTGTTACAGCAACTTGATTATTTTCGTCAGCCTTAGTTTTGTCAGCTTTGTTTTTTAATTTTATTTTTTGTAATTCTTTAGCGACTATACAACCACGATAGTTCGCTGGATGCGGTTCGCCACAGTTGCAGCATTTAGGCTTATCGGACACTGTCTTTTGGCACTCCGAAGTTAAATGTTTGCCGGCGCATTTTACACAACGTGGAGGTTTTCCACAGAAATTTTTTGTGTGACCGAACGATTGACATTTTTTACATTGAGGAATTAAGTTTGACGGTTTGATGGGTTCAATCTTTACAATTGTGTTAAGAATACTTTTTATCTCATAGATTTTCTTCACATCTTCGGTTGAGTCAAATGACAAAAGGAACATATCAAGCGGTTCTTTAGTCTTCCATTTGAGTTTGTTTATCGCACCGATTGCTTTTAAACCTTGGTTGTTTAAGTCATTTATAATCGATTCTTGATCACACGAATGGTGAAGATTTTTTACAATAACTTTTATTGGCCTAGTTTGCTTGTCTTCGTAGCTGAACCAGGAAATATTTTCGTGACTTAATAGTTTTGTGACAGATCTATAGTCAAAAGAGTCAAAAATTGATACTCTATATGAACCATTATTTATAAGTCTCACAAAAAACTTGTTTTTTATAGTTGCAATAAGTTGTGCATGTAATTTTTTAAAATCATTTATGCCATTGATAACAATAGGAGGAGGTCGAGCAATTTTATTAGGGGCAGCTTGTCCTTTTTGGCAAGTATTTGTTTTAACAGTAGGTCTACTTTGACTAGATACTTCAGGAGAGGATTCGGCCTTACGTTTTTTAGTTGGTCTTTTCTTTTTTAAGATCCAGTCTGTCTCTCTGGCAAGTTCCTCCTCATCGGTTTCATATTTTGCAATTTCTGGTACGTTTTTAAAAGATTTTAATTTTTCGTTTTCACTTCTCAGTGCAGTTAACTCATTGGATAATAATAAATATAAATTTTCAAGATTTTTAATTTTATTCTGAAGTTCTGTATTTTCTTTTTCAAGTTTGATCATTTTTTCTTTATTTCCACCACCGGGAGGTGGGGTATTAGAATCAGTCATATTAATTTTTAAATTAATACTATTTTTAGCGCGTATATTTATACTAATAATATAAATTTAAATTTAAAATTTTTACCTTAAAATTTATAAATAAATATTTTTAGCGTCCTTTCGCGTATTTATTTATTTAGCATTTGTTAGTTATTTAGCTATATTAATTACACAATTACACAATTTATTTAGTTTTTATAGATTTGTTTACAACACTTTTCTTGTGATTTAATTTAAGCTTAAAAGCTTTATTTGCTGTCTCTATCAGCTGTTTTTAAATGTGTGCGAATTTGAGGTAAAATTAACCACTTCAAAAACAAAGTAATTCCGCAAAACCAAAATCCGCTTTTTTACATAAGAACAATATAAATATGTTAATATTTTATTTTGTCGGGCACTATATTTTATAAATTTTTTAAAGAGTCACTGTCTCGGTTTTATTTTTTGTGATAATTTTAAATTAATTTATACGTTTTACTCTTAGAAAAAACATCAAAGTACGCAGTGATATTTTTTGCGCGCGCACCTCAAGTTCAACCATAATTTCACTTGAAAATATTACTAGGGCTTTTCTTACTTTCGTTAAGAGTAGTAACACGAACTGATTTTTTTAAAATGACTTTAAACTCCATACAGTGAAAATCTAGTGAGTAAAATTTTTACTGGTGTCGAAAGCATTATAGGATGATAGACTGTATATGTCTGATTATTTATGGCTGTCTGCAGAGATAGGTATCGGAATTTCTTACCGAACTGGTCTTGATTTTTCAATAACAATCCTAAATAAATTTTCTCTCTTTTAAATAGTTTTAAAAATTCGTATGGAGCGATATTATTCTTATTTTGTTTCTTGGGTCCCCAATTTTTTCAACACTGATATAGATTTTTGTGCATAAAAGCACAAATGCAAATTCGAATCGGCTGTGCAAACAATAGCACTTTATTTTATTATATTAAATTTTTGTATTATTTTTCTAAATTTTGTATAAAGCCCTTTGCTTTTTATTACTTGGGCACTTCTACGGTTCATAGGTGATATTAAATTGTTAATAAAACTATTTGGAATTTTACACCATTCATCTTTCATGACCTCAAACAATTGGAAACTTTTCGACCCCCAAAGCGACGTTTGAGAATACCAAAATGTTCTCAATTGAATTAAAATCAGGTGTTTGGGCTGGCTAATCTAAAATTGGAATTCCATTTTTCAAAATCCATTCTCTTATCAGCTTTAAGGTGTGTTTTGGGTCGTTATCGTACTGATATTCCCGTCGGAGTTACATTTTTCATCCGCCATGGGGTACCATATGGCTCTTTAAAATTTTTTTGTACACATGTTGGGCTATTATTTGATGAATTTCATGAAAAGATCTTAGTCTAAATCCTGAAAAGAACGCTCAAATTATTACTGACCCACGCCCATGCTTCACAGTCGCCTGGCAGTTACGCGAATACAAACGTTTTTCTTTTTCGCGACGCACTGTGCACATCCCATCAGAATTAAATATGTTAAATTTTGATTTATTGCTGAAAAAAATTATTTTCCATTTAGTAAGAGTCTAATTTAAGTGATTCCACGCAAAATTTGATCTAAATGAAGTATATTAATATTAATTAAAAAGCAAAACAAAAATCTGCCTCTTTTGCTAATGCTTTTTAGTCAACATTGGTTTTTTGACTGGTCTGTAACTTTTGAAACCGGCTTCGAGAGTAAGCCTGCGTACAGTACTAGAGTCAACACCTTGTTTAAGCTCGGCTACGACCTTTTTCAACGACACGAATGGTTGTTTTTTTGTAATTCTTATATTGTTTCGATCAATTCTACAAGTAATCTTAAGAGAGGCTTCACCCAAATAAACCGTTTTAACGGTATTTTGTCTAATTATATTTTTTTATAAGCTGCGAAACAATAAACTAATTAATTTTAAATATTTTGGCTATTTCATTTGAGCACTACCATTTAAATATTTTTCAATTCTTGCTTCTTTAAACTTCAAAGTATACGTGTCACGAGCCATGATAAAAACGTACTTCCATTACCTGATTTAATATTGAACTATTCTGTGTTTATGTTCTAATTTGCTTAAAAACATAAATCACAGCATAAAAATGCAAAAAATCAAAAAAATATCTTGCTAGAATGCACTTTGGTCATAGATCTATCATTGATCTTGTCTCAGTTGCTATTGTTTTGCACAGCCGCATTTCGCAATATTTTATTATTTGTGTGAATTAATTAACCCGTTATGAAGAATTGTAGATTTTGTTGTTTTTTTATAAAAGCTAATACAATAACAAATAAAACTGTGTATTTAGATTTTTGAATGAAAAGTAAAAAGTAGACAAAAAACATATTTATTTGATGGGCAAATTTTGGTTGCTTTTGTTATGCACAACACTGTATATTAGGGAAAAGGACCGAACAGTGCTTATTTATAGTTGAGAATGTTTTCTTAACCTCCTCTAAGTTTAAACATTTAGTAATGTTTCTTATTCTGTTATATACTAACACTATATATATATACCATATATATATCTATATATTATAAAGTATTCTTTATATAGCTTTAAACTCCTATTGATAATTATTTCATCTTCAATGGAATAAGATAGAAGTGCAACTGGTTTGATTTTTGCTAAAAATTAGGATGGGAAAGTAGTTAGTCTATATAGTTTTTGCTATTATGTTCAAGGAAGTCTCTTTTTATATCCTTATGCATATCATTATTTGAGATGTACCATTCAATATTGACGCTTATGCTATGTATTTTCAATTGTACTCGTTGGATTTGCATATTAAATTTGTATGCAGTGCTTAGAATATTGAATTAAATAATTAATGACGTTGTACAGTGCTCCCATAATTTTTCCAAAAACTAAACTTTAAGCAGAGGAACTATTTATAGTTGTTTCCACTGAAGTCAATCTTCTTATATATACCTTAAAGAATATTTTGGAGAACAATGCATATATTAGACAATCTCCGGTTACTATGTAATCAAAATAAATACTTTTCTATTAATATAATAATATAATTTTATTAATTAAATATAATACTAATTTATTATCATATATATAACTATTGTTTTTATATTTTTAAAGTCATAGGAATCACTTTAATAATATTATTTATTCATGATAAACACATTACATTGTCTACTTTCAGGTATTCTCATTTCCAATGCAAGATGTTATCTGGATAACTGCATGACTAATAAAAAACTTTACATATTTCTGAATATAAAAATTTGTTTAAATAAATGAAATTCATGTGGCATGAAAATGAATAATTAAACCTTTTTGAACTCAACTAATAACCGCGTCACAAAACTGTCAATGCAACTAAACCCGTGAAACGTATAATTCAAAAAGCAACAGTTCCAAGTGAACAGCAAAACTCCTACTACACTGCAAAGGGGACCCCGAAAGACACCTTGGAAGGACATTGCGTGATGGCAACTCATAAATATGAAACACAAAATCATAATGACACGAAAACAATGAATAACAACAACTCATGTAATTTTAATATTATAAGCCGAGCATTTAAACACAAAACACAAATAGAAATTATAAAGAGACTCACACCCCTCCAAGGAACAGCAATCGTTAAGGATATGTTGACGTCACTTCCACGCTCCGCTCGACATGTTTAAGAGGAAAGCTTAGAGTGCAGAAAATATTTTACATTTTGCAAACGTTTGCAGTTGTTTGGCAACGAAGCAGTAGAAAAATCGAAGAACTCATTGATTTTCCATTAGAATGACGGAACCAAATATATCTTTTAGCACACAAAATTGCTAATATCTCAACTGAACTGAACTTACTTATCACAGTTTAAATACTTTAGCTGCCAAATTGGTTTATGATACTGTCAATCGCATAAAGCAAAATGTCTGAACATCTACCTTCGACCTCAACAGGTAAGAATATTTGTCAAGAATAATGATTGTTTGCACACGTCTTTGTCGACATTTTAATTTTCTTCTTGATATTTGCATATGTTAAGTAAAATATATTTCACTTTAAATACAGGAAAACTTTTCTTTATATTTCAAGATTGAGGTTGAGATACTTTGTCAACCGTTCATTATATTTGTTGTTCTTTAGTACTGTCGAAGCAAGAAATTTACATTCAATTAGCATTCAAATGGCATTTAAATAAGCAAAGATCTAAAGTCAATGTGAGAATTACTTTTAATTTTTTCAGAAATTGAAATATTTACTTATCATTGTTTCATTGAAAGAATCTTTTTTACAAAGTAACTTTTTGATTTATTCATTTTCAGGCTTAAAAAGAACAAAGTCAGATAGTAAAGCTAGGGCACATTAGGTTACACTTTTGATCTCTAAAGATCCACTTACGCCTGTTGACCGTTTGTGTTACCTTATAAGAACTTAAAGTTTAAGAACTACTTTGAACCTTAAACAAAACCCAAAAAACTTTTCAGAGGAAGTTCCTGCAGCTAGCCACAATCCTCAAAAAAGGAAGTCATTGTTAGGTTACACTTTTGATCCTAAAGACCACTTACGCCTATTGGCCCATTGTGTTACCTTATAAGAACTTGAAGTTTAAGAACTACTTTGAACCTTAAACAAAACCTAAAAAGCTTTTTAGAGGAAGTCCCTGCAGCTAGCCAAAATCCTCAAAAAAAGGGTAGTCCTTAGTGTACTTAAATGGCTCCGCACATGCGATGGACAATAAGAATGCAGATGTAAGGCACTTTTATCTTCATCTCCACAACTACGATAGGAATGATTAAACGGGAAATTCAATACTCTAGTTTGGTTTCCAAATCGGCTGTGACCCATCTATAAACCTACAACAAAAATGGTATATCTGGTGTTGTATCTGAATGAGAGTGCTGTGTTTTTTCTTAATAGAAACATATAGCTCAAGCAATAATTTTTATATATCTTTTACCTCACATCGGCGTCCTAGAAGAGATAGTTTTAAATGCTTTGTCAGATCGGTAAGAAAAAGGGCGCAAAACATTTAGGCAGATCTTCTTTTTTCCTAGCTAAAGATAGATACTAACACATAAGGTTAAGCAAATTAGTATAGTTTATATATTAATATAAAGAGAACTTGCATATTTTAAACTTCGGCACTATAGCACATAATGGAGATGGCAGCTCTACAAAACGTTTCAATGATATTCGGATAATTACTGTATTTACGTTAGAAATGATACAACAGTATAAAGCTGAAATTTCACAAATTTTCATCTCTTGAAGTCCTGAAGACAAATGAGTACTTAGTTGAACATACTAAAAACTGCTTTGTATCAAATACTCAAGTCATAGAGTTCGAATTATAGTATTAAAACTTTCCATGTCCTTGCTTTATAGTCCTGTATGCGTGTGATCCTGTATGCGTATGCGTTTATGATTTTAACCTTTAAGCATGAAATTATAATGCAGTTTACAAATATGTACATTGCTTTTAAAGTAGGTCTAAAACAAGACTGGTGATATTAATTCGTAAAATCTCGGTAACCCATCGCTTTCAGTTTTTATAAAATAATAATTCCTTTGTACTTCCATCACTAGACGATCACAATTTAACACAATATATGACAAATTATAATGTTTGCAGCAGATGTCATTCCTTATCGTAAAATTATTTCATAATTTTATATTACAGACTTTTTTGAAGTTATTAGTCTCTGGACACTATATTGTAACATATATATTAATAAGTATTCGTATGTCAGACCTCTACAGTGTGGTATTGTACTATATTGACGGTACTGCCATTTTTTGAGTCGTTATCAGGACCATGTCTATTAATATTGTAGAATAAACGAATATCGACATATATTCATACCATTTACATTAAGTAGTCAGTCACTGATTTGTCTAAATCGTCATAGTAAGCACAATCATTGGATTGGTGTTTCAATATTATATATTAAATGAAATAATTAATTACTTCTATTATTATTATTATTATTATTATTTTTAATGGTTAAAAGATCTATCAATACTCCAATTTCGTTTGTTATGATTTTAATTTAGTATTTTATACACCAACTGATATTTAATGAATTCTTTAAAAAATTTCATTCTGATTCTTACACAAACTCTGTTATTAATAGATCCCAAATGGAGTTTCATTCTTTGCTTGCTATTAGTTGAAACATTTTCTACATAATTACTCTCATATACCAACCATTTCACAAGGACTATTGAACGCATTCAATCAATTAAGTAACAACTCAGAACTCTATTATCACTTCAAATATCAACAATTTCTTCTAAATTGTGCTGTTATTGTATCGAGTAAGGAAGCGTATCCTTCCCGTTTAACACACTAAACTAACTCCAATTAGAACTCGTTAAATGGTTTGCGTGTTCTATAATTTTGCGAACCACAACCGCAACTAAAGCATCAATATTTGATTTGAGTCCTGAAGTGGTGGAATGCTTGAGTGCCGCCAGAGTGTATGAGTTGTCAAGCGCACATCGAGGCGCGGAGTCACGTGTCTCGAAATTTGCATATCCACTCCGCAAAGGATTCCTCAAATCAGTCAATTGACTTTTTTCTTAATTGAGTTCGAGTTTGTTTGAAGTCTATTTTTAGAATTCAATTATAAATAGGCGGACGTCTATTTACGATTATCGAATGCCATAGGTTGTGTCAAGTAATGTGTACTCGTATATGAAGCAGTATAATTAAAGTCGATGTTTATGGAGAAAGAATTTTATGAGTTAAATTAACTTATATTAAATTTATGCTCCCGCTTATTATTTAATTAATACTTGTAAAGTCTTGTAAACAAACATATAATATCTCAGAAAATTAACTACCAGAATTTAATATAAATCGATGAAATTTTATGAAATTAAATTTCCCATATAACGTTTGATTATCGACAATTCATGCATTATTTTCATTTAATCATTTGAATATTAATATTTATCAAAAAATATTATTTTATTTGTATCTGAAAGCAAACAATACGAGAAGTACCTCAAATCTAATTTTTATTCCCCACGGCAAGTTTATAATCAAACTTAATTAATCAGGTAATTACATTGATTTGCATTTTGTAACTAAAAAGAAAGCAGATACTTTCTTAAACCATTAGTACTCCCTACCTTTGTAGTTAAGTTATTTAAATAATAACTGTAAAATAAAATTAAGATACTAATGGAAAGTCATAGCGAATATTCATATTTACTTCAAACTCTGAGATAAGATAAGTCGTGAGATTCGCTTCAATATAATAATTATATATTTTTAAATATATACACTGTTCACTGCAGACATACCGAAACTTGAGCCTTCTATGCTATCGCTCTATGCTGACGACACTTGTATTGTGTACTCAAACAAAATAGCCTGCAATGTCTCCAACACCATACAGGGTCACATTGACGTGCTTGTTCAGTATTTTAAAAAGTTTAAAATAAAATTGAACGCGGAAAAGACTCGGGCAATTTTCATTACCAGGAAGCGCCGTCAAGCACTCAGAAAATTAAAGGTAGAAGAACAAGAAATAGATTGGGCCGATACTCTCAAATACCTAGGCATAACCTTTGATAACAAGCACTCCTGGAAAGCACATTTCAAGTCCAAACGAGCTCAAGCTGCCCGAATATTACACTCCCTTCACCCGCTCATCAGCAGCAAAAAGCTAAACATAAAGAATAGAGTTAGCATATTTAAGCAGATTATTAAACCTGGACTACTTTATGGCAGTATTGCGTTTTGCCAAGCGCCAAAATCAACTTTAAAAATTCTTCAAAGAGGGCTAAATATTGCCTTAAGAAAGCTGGTTAACGCTCCATGGTATGTAAGAGGAGCGGATATCCACAGAGATCTGAGAGTCGATTCAGTCGAAAAATACATTAAAGATCGTGCTCTGAAACTGTTCAATATAATTGACAGTCACAATAATCCAACTCTCAGCATCCTAAAAATACAGCGAAATTTGATAAACACAGACAGATACAAAGACATCAGATCCATCATATTATAAAGCCCCGTATTCAATTATTCTTAGTGTGACTTAAAACTGTCCACAGATAAAATAGAGTAAAGGTGCTGATTCACCAACTCAGACATCTGAATATCAATAATAAATATACATAGAAACTTTTTTGTAACATTACTAATTGGTTTAACCACCTTTTATAATCGGATTCATAGTACGATACACAATATTTTCATTTATTCCCGTTTTTTCCGTTTCCCGTTTTGTTCTGATTAGATACTAAAGTATGTTTTTAGAATTTGAATATCTGTTACGATGACTGAACTATAATTATAATCAATATTTAGCGATTTTTTCATAATTATTAAGTTTATATTAAATTTACTCCTCACCGAGTAATTTCATGAAATAAATACTTAATCACTATTTCATATGATTTTGTAGTTCTTTACTATATGTGGACTAAAAGTATAAAATATTGAGCCCATTAATATTTGTTATCATAACTAAGACTTTTTTGTCATCCTTAAATATCAAAGCTCTGTCCTTACCGCTCGAACATTTACCTTGCAATCGAAAGTTAAATAATGCACTATTTGAACTATACATTACACACAAATTTAAAAATTGAGCCGCCTAAAATTATGCCATGAATTTTTAAACAAATAATTAACAAACTTCTTAATTAAATTTATTACGAGTTAATTGAAATTACATTTTTATATTAGTTCGTATCATTTTTAAACTAGAACAAAAAAAATTTAAAATAATGTTCGATATTATTTACAATATTAATTAACGCAAACATTAAAAATCTTCTGATTAGTGGGATTACAGAACGTTTACACTATCATAATTAATTCACAACATGTACTGTCAAAATGTACAGTCAAATAATTAATTAGTATTAAGTATAAAGTATAAATATAATATTACTTTGTATTTATTATTATTTATTTTTATTATTTAAATTTATTTTTAAGCTTCAGGAAAATAAATAATAAAATATAACTTTTCATATTAAGGACTTTTTAAATCATATTTATTAATACTTAATTTAACTGAAATATACACATTAAAATAAGCTAAAATCAATAAAGCTAAAATAAAGGTTAAAATAAGTTGAGATATCTCATTCTAAAATCTTTAGTTTATACGGAAAACAACAACAATTTCTCATATAACATATGATGACATATAACATCACAGACATCATATTTAATTTATGATTTGAATTTTATATTATGGAGCAGGCAATAAATACGTGTTGCAAGCAAATGGTCGCATATTTTTTCAGAAAAATCAGTCATGTCGCAACTGTATCTCTTAAGCAACATAGAACTGTTAATTCTGAGTAGTACACTGCCATTTGTTTGCCGGAAGTTCAAGAAGAATTGAGGAAAACCAACTATCGAAAGAAGATCATCCAGCACCGCAGTGTGAGCTCCCACACATCATCTCAAACAAATGAGTTTTTGAGCACTCAAAACGTTGAATTGATGGGCAATTAATGACTTTATCTTGTTCCCAAAAATTACAAAAAAAAATGCGATGCGAGCATTATTCTATGCCCGAACAAGCCGTCCTTTTGGAGATACCAACTTTACAGTGGTAAAACTGTTTCAAAAATTGATTCAATCGAATATAAAAATATATTGATCATCATGGATCGACAACCAATAAAGCTATTTTACTGTTAATCTACTACGTTTTCCTCGTAAGGCGTAATACTTAAAAGGCAGTCTTCGTACACAACATTAGCTCAGAGGCGTCGCTAGGCGTCAGCGATGTCGGCGACCGCCGACGGCCTCGCGCCCACAGGGGCCTCGCAAAAAGTTACCGACTGTGGATTCTAAGCACTTAGTAAATATTTTGAACAATTTGGTTTGATAATGGCATTAACCATATTCAAATATTTTCGAATGCTTATACAGTAGCCAGATTCATGTTCACAATTCCAGTCAATATAGCTTCGACTGAAAGAAGCTTCTCAAATTTAAAATTGAATAAGACGTACTAGAAAATTATGATGATCCAAGAGAGACTATCTTCAATCGAAATTCTATAAACTGAAGCGAATATAGTAGCTGGCGCAAATTATGATATAATTTAAAAAAAAATGAAGTGAAGCTAAAAGTAAAAGATTAGCAATAAAACTTTCAATCATGCTTTGTCATATTAGTGAATGTAACTTATTTAGTTTTACAACTGGGTTATAAAAGGGGTCTCGCAATTCTAATGTCGCCGACGTCCAGAGTTGGTCTAGCTCCGCCACTGCATTAGCTGATAAGTGGATGGCGAACAGCTTATAGATTTATCGACAAGGTTAAACGACCACTGCATCCGCAAAAAGTCACATCGTTTGGTGTGAAGATATGATAAACCTATATTTTCTTGAAACTGACGAAATAGTGAAGCAAATTGTGTTAATTACCAAGAGCAATTATTTGTCACTAAATTGGACAGCGCTATATCATAATGCACAAGACACGCAACATTAGTTGTTTTGGCTTTATTTTGCGAGAGAGTTTTAAAAGTGTAATTTCTCGTATTGGTTATGGGAACTACGAATTAATGCTTCAAACATATACATCTATCAAGTTACGATGGAGCTATTGGCAGCGATGTGCCGACAAGTCATCAAAAATTATCACGTGAGAACATTTGATTGCTTTTGTATTTCACACCTAATGGCAAAGTGCAAACAGTATATAGAAATAATATTTTGATCGAGATCTCAATCACAATTGTGTTTTATTTAAGTTTGCTTTTGGAACCATAAAAGGGATAATTCCACATTTTGAAATATACCCTCATCAACAATATCTCAACGTACTTGTATAAGACATTTATAATTGTGTTCATGTGATACTCGTGCACTGCATTAACGTTTTTAAGAACCTTTGTTTAAATGTAAGTGATTCTATCTTAAAATATTCATAGCAAGTATAACAAAAAGTATTTAATGTATCACATATTCTTAGCTGAATGTTTACATCACACATGCCATTAAAACTAGTCGAGTCGAGTCGAGTCGAGTCGAGTCAAGCATAAAGTACACGTTTTGCAGGACCTCATAGTGAATTAATTTTGTGTGCCAAATGTTAGTTTATCTCTGTTTTCCAAAACTTTCCCTCGTGGCATTTTAACGCTAGCGAAAATACTGAAATTACTGAAATTACTTACATGATGTCACGTCAAATATCGCATTGATAGTATGGCAAAGTGCGGACCATCCCTAGGGACTTCGCGCATGAAAACTATTTTCATTAAAAGTGTGGAGCTGAGCTCAGTTAACAATATTCATAACGCACATATGTGAGATTTCCAACTTTAATTTGGAAGTGTGAAAATCGGGTATAAGTAAATATTTCAACACGCAAAATACTATGGACTGCAGTTCAACATTTATAATTTTAATATTAAAATTTTTCATGCAAAAAATTAAATATTAATTTTATGCTGAAAACCTTTTTTAATTATAAAACACTCCTTTTTTGCTTCTAGAAACGTTTTGACACTTGTACATACCAGAGGCTTAACGCCCTTAAAGCAGGCTACTCTTTTTTATTAATTAGTTTTATAATTACTGCGTTATCCTGCATTGTTTGAAGTGTCCTTGACGCTCCCTTAGGTTTGTGCTGCGAAATGCAATTTAAAAAGTTAGCATTTGTACTTTCAATGGTAAATTTTGATACCCCTCTTTACGGTTAACTGGTTCCAAAGTCATGCTGTATGTGCTTTCTCTAGTATCCTTTGACATTTTTATATTTAAGTTCACGTTCATTGTCATTTGCTTAACGTTTTCATATTTGTATTTGCTGCTGTGAATGCCAAAAACTCAATTTGTTTAACGTTTTCTGTATTTGTGTGGTACTAGTAAATTATTTGGCAATAATAAGTACGACTATGACGACCTCCCTTATGCGCCCTCCGCAACACTTTCACGCCAGTGAATATTTTGCTTACTTGAGTCGAGACCTTTTTAATTTTATCCTTGAGTTGTCACATCGCACGTACGCATAAGAATTCCTTCTCATCCTTATCGAGTATGTGCTCGTTGAGGAATAGTCAAGCATCTTAAAAATAAATTTAAAATAAAATTTTATTGCAATCCATTCGATTTTTATATAAATTTCACTTCAGAAAATTAAATTGATCGTAAACTTGGAAAAATCAACAACTTAATTCTCATTGCAATATGTGACTGAGTATCTCGTTTGCTATTTGACATTGCCATTTTAAAAATGTTATATCAGCATTTCATCGTTCATGGAGCCGTTTAATACGATATAATCACGCCTTAAGTTTTATCCTTTTTGACTTTTAAAGGAACTACAATTTTTCATAAAAAAAATTCATTTACTATTTACTATGAACGTATGTGTTGAGGTATATAATAAACACTTCATAATACTTGAAGGAAACACTATGATATACAAAAAAAAATGAAAAGATTGCTTATTGCTTAATGGATTGCTACTGAACAATATGATCCATGTCGAACCAGGAAGGTTATGATAACAGCATTTCAGAATACTTACATTATACTTTATGTAGAAACCATAGATGTCATAAGGTAATTGATCGATGTCATAAGGTAATGATAATTAGTAAGTGTAAAAGAATGATAAATATTTAAATGCTTATTTCGTAGGGTTTCCTTCATCTCCCTTGTCTCATAAGCAACATTTTCTCGTATGGTCTTCTAAAACTGCAACTTTTTAGAACTATGTTTGGTAACTACTGGAAGCAGACACTCTTATGTTTTTTTCATGTGCTCCTTGAATAATTTCTTTTTCAAAGAAAAAATCGCTTTATACGCAAATTAATTTTATTGAGTTAATAGAAATTAATTTTAGACAGCAATTCTCATAATCAATTTAAGATTTGCAAACTAAAAGATATGTTTCAGTCCACAAATGATATGTGATATGGTGTAAGTGGAATTTTCATCCAGTCACTGGGAAGAGATTTTATTAGTACTAACATTGACCTGCAAATTGTGTTATATCCAAAAATCAAGCTAGTTGGAATATAGTAAAAGTGGAAGTCAGCTTTAACAACTGTCAGTTTTAAAACTTGTGAAATCTTCATCCAGTCTCAGACAAGTGATTTCTTATTCCAAAAAAGTCTTATTCCAAAAAATGAAACTAGTTTCAATATGGTAGCAGTGTAGGTCATCTTAAGGAATGGATTCCAACCATTAGAATATCTGAATTCATAAAACTGTTAGAAAACTGCTTGCACAAAACTGTTTAAAAACTTTGTGATAAATATTCAGACTAACTTTCATGTTACTATTCAAAGATACAAAAACGTCTATAGAGAAAGTTCTTCTCCCATCACGGTGGTTCATATATTCTGAAACAGAATATTCATGTTGTACATCAAAGTTTGATATATTCACTCTATCATTACTCACTGAGTCATATTATTTATTTAAAAATTTGTTAATCGGGACATTTTTTTACCAGAATAGACAATATGTATATTGTCGTCTATATCGTGCATTTAAGCACAACACATTTTATACTAGTGGCTTAGCCAAAATGGTATAAGAGAACAGAGTTTCGTCTTTAAACACATAATTTATAGATAATACACTAAAAAAAAACACTGATAAAAAAAAATATTTTCCATTAATTAACCCCCTCACCCCCTTTTAGAGTTTTATTAAAACTCTAAGATTTCTCACATTCTAGTGTTTAAGGATTGTAAAAATAGTGTCATATTTTCACATTTGAAATTCCATCACAGACAAAATTTTATTTAAGAAGCTGATTTATAGATTTATAAATTATTTATAGATTATAATATTAGATATCCTTAGACAAGATGCAGTATTTGTATAAACTCGAAGAAGTTTAAAGTTTATTGCAGTTTAATAAGGACACCCTGTGTTCATACATTGCCTGAATAGCATAGCAATAATGGATATAAAAACTAACCGGCATTTTACCATACAATTTTTAAAATATATTTTAATCTACGGAACGGAATAATTTCTACGAAAACTAGACAGATAGATAGACGAATACATCATAATAGATTTGTGAATCTAAGCTCATCAAGATTATAGATTGTTTGTATTTTTCTGCAATTCTGCACATTCTCCATAATCCTCACTGCAGAAGTTGTGGAAACCCGCAGGAAGAAGTAACAGTAATACATTTTCTTTATGAATGCCCTGTAAATATCCAGAAGATATAGGCTCTTAGGAAGATATTTCTTCGATAGTTTATCAGACTGTTCATCGATGAAGACGAAAAACCTATTAAATTATCTAAATTCGGTGGGATGGATTTTGTCTCTATTCTTCTATAGTAGGGTTCTTGCGAGGAATGTGTTAGCAAAACGGCGAAAAATCGCTAATTGAGATACATGGTAGTTATCTAATGACCTGCCAGTGCAACCAACCAACCAAGCCTAAATCGATTTGTGTTTCCAAATGAATCAAGAATGTATGCTTTATGTTCTATTTGATGAACTTGATTTAAATCTTTATGCTTTTGTTTATGTAAAGCAGTGGTCTTTTTCTCTCTCTGCTTTAAGTAAAAAATTCTGTGTTGCACTTTTCTTCAATATCGGAATATTTTTCATATATAGGAGGTAGTAAAGTGCAATCAATTTAATTCATATGAGCGGTAAATATTTGCTTTATAAATCCTAACTTTTGCTTTAATTTGCATTTATTAATTAACGTGCTATAATAAAACAAATATAAAAAGGAAGTATCACTTGACATCAATTACAGAAAGGATCTACCTTTTTGTAATTTCCACGTTAAACACTTTCAGTTACATATATAAAGGATTCTGGTTTATATATGCCTACAAATAATGGAAAATGCATTCATGGTAATTAATGACACCACAGGCAAAAAAGAAAATAATCAGAATTGCACCATAAAAAGATTTTTAAATTTTTCATACAAATGAATCAAAAATTTCGCAATGTGAAAAGTCAATTAATATTGCTTTTCGTTCATTGCATTTTTAATTAACTTCGATGGGAGTATATTTTGAATTCACTTAACATACAAGTGAATAGTATTAATGTTGCCCACATCTGATTCCAATTAGGCTCGGAACCATTCCCACAGTGTCACTACATGTAAACAAACCGAAGAACAACAGAAAACTGTGCAGATGCGGCTCGGCTCACGGTGAGAGCTTTTCCACAGCACTCAGAGCTATGGATTCTCAAAATGTTTATGAAAACATGCAAATTATTATTTTTTTCTTAATGGAGTGACGGTTTTGTTTATTTGTTTGCATTTCCGCTTTTCATTGGGAAAACGGAGAACACGTTCATATCTCACACCCGACATTTCATTCACAGGGTTGCCAACTTGGCACTACAAATACAGAGTAAAAAGTGGGTTGCACACTCGTGATTTGTACTTTAACAGTCTTTTTATGTAGAGTATTTAACATCTCATTAATATTAATTGTTAAAATAAATTAAGAGCAAAAAAAAAATATAATTAGATAAAACAGCAGTCCTTTTAGAAGAAATAATGACCTATAAACCAGAAATGTTAAAGTGCAAAAAAAAACTAAGAAGCAAAAAGAGCAAAAAACACACTTACAAGAGGATTGTTGAAAATGAATGCAAAGTTTACATAAAAATATTTAATAAAAAAAATTTTAGTTATTTAATATAAAACTGTTTAAAATATTTTAGGTTGGAGTTAGTCTGAATACCTATCCCTCCACTGAATATACTAAGTACTGAAAGGTGGATAAAAGTTTGAGTTAATTTTCAGGTTTTGTAATTTCAATGCACTTTTTTCATTAAATCTGATTCTTTGGCTAAAAATACAATTTAAATAACCATTTTATTTCTCTTTTTAATATTTACATAAAACCTTGTAGTTTTTCTAATATGTTATACGAATAATATGCAAAATATGTTTTCTCTCATCTTTACCACTCTATCCTGATATGCATTTAAATAAAAAGGAAAAACAAAAATTTAAAATTTTCTTCGCACAAGAGTATTCTTGACATACAAAAAAGTACAATTTTTCAGAAGATAAATTAATGGATAAGATAAGAATAAACTAGGTATTGACTCTGAACAGAGGGATGCACTTGCCTGATCTTTTGTGTTACCAAATGGTAATGACTGCATAAAAAAATATTTCGCCTTTTAATGAAGGTTAAAATTGCAAGTATTAAAGATCCTATAATACGAGGATATGTTTAAGTATAATATGAGATGTGGTTATAAAATATAAAGACTAAAACTTATGCAGAAGATGTATGTATGCGAAAGACTGCCTACTAAGATGCCGTATCATGAAACCTTTTTTTTTCCTAATGTGACACTTCTCATACTTGTAAACAAATAAGTTTAACCTTGTTTTTCATTTGTTTAAGAATAATTGTTTTCTGTTGATGGGAAGCGATAAGTGTAAGAATAGAGTGACGAATTACCAAAAAAATTTCATATGGAGCTTAGAAAGAGCATTGCTATAATGGGATTTTTTTTTATATCAATATTTGAAAATAACTCATATACTTGGTAATTACAAGTACACGAGTAATTCAACGGGTTAAACGTTTTCAAGTAGTTCTTCCACGTAAGATCATAGAATGAAAAATAGAAAATAATATAGCATCTTAAACAGATCGGTATCTGATTCGATCTAATCATTGCTTAACTATTTAATAGATTTATTTAATAGATCAATGAAAAATAAGAAAAAACCGATCTGAATTGTAAAAAGCAAGTGATAGGCTTTTCATCATAGCAAAACTAGACTCATTCTCTATTACAATATGTCAGTGTTAGACTATTTGTCTTATTCGCCTGACTTTGTAGCTATGCTTGCATTGCTTCTGAAAATCAAATAAGAAGCAAAACTTCAACCCGTTGAAGCAGTGGATGAAAAAGTTTCATACGCCACGAATGTGCTTACTAAATATGATTAAAAATGAAACATTGTACGAATAGAGGAAGAGTGTGTATTAAAGGCGTAAACATCAAAAGATCTTAAAAATCAGAATTAAATATTTAACAATAATAGTTTCGTTTTACAATATAAATACACCGCATATAAATGAACACTCTGTTAGGAATCAATCAATCAGCGCGGTGCTCTCAATCTGTGAAACAGAAGTATACAGATTATATAGAGTTGTGGATCCTATATTCTTTAGAACTTGTTTCTCGGTTTCAAAATATTTTATACATATATATTGCATATACATGTTATATATAGTTAACATGCACTTTTTAATCAAGGATCTATGGCGTTCCCAATCAAAAGCAGTCAATATACAAGCTATGACTAACTAAACTTATGTATATATTGATTTTATTCAAAACCCCATCTGAAAGGATATCTGTAAATTATTTTAAAATATATTAAACATTTAAACATATATTAAACAAATTACGTGCATATTATTACTAGAATTTAGTGATATTAACGATCATAAAAACAAAGTCCTACATATATGCACTAGTCAACAATATTAAATTCTTATCCGATTTCGTATGGGACATTCAAAGCTTTTTATGATCTTTTGAGTGCCGATTGTAATAGCACACCATCCATAGATCATATACTTAACAATTGCCCTTCTTTTAATTCTATTCGTAGCAACATCTTTTCAAACATCTTACCTACCGGTCTATTAACAACAATTACCGGTAAAGACATACTTTTGATGTATTAAATGTATTAAATATGATGTATTAAATATATTAAAGCCTGTAATGTAGTCAATAAAGTTTAATTTATAATAACTCGTTTTTTCTTTCTTTTAGTTATAAGATTTTATATTTTGTAATTAGTTATAATAAATGAAAAATAAAAATAATTGATATTACAAAGGCATTAAAAATAAAATTTAAGTTCAAAAATAATGTTTTTATTGTCTAAAACATGACTAAACTGCATACAAATTGTAAAACATGCATTAAAGAACATATCATATTATTCGCTAAGCTTGGCAACTCTATGCCATTCACAAATGTGTGCTTTCACATCATGAGAACGTGTAGTCCTTTTAATATTTCTTCATTCGTGCAACAGCGGCAAAACAGCTAGTGCGGCTTTAGTTTCGAATGACAAAGTCAAAGCAGTCTTTTAGGGGCATTGCATCCGTTCGGTTCAGTGAAATACATTAAAATATTAAATTTAATTTTTGTTACGACAAATGAAATAAAAACATATATGTTAATATTTAAATTACTATACTATATGTATACATCATAAGGGAAATGTTCATTAAAAATAATAACTTTATAAGTCCAATAACGTAAAGAAGTTTTTATTAAATTTTTTTAACAAAATTTAATGCATCAAAAGCCACAGTTAATATCGTCCTTTCGCAGTGCATTTGCAAATGCATGGTGAGACTCTTCAAAATGTGAATCCTTCATAAAAGAAATTTCTGTGCTGCTTTTTTCCAATTTTCCAACGCCACTACAAGCACTTTTGAATTAAAATTAGTGCAAGAGTCTTTGTGATCCTTACAAGTTATTTGCATCCGGCTTTAGCAAGAAAATGTGGGTGCATAAATGTGAAAGTGTAATTCGGTAAAGGAAAAATGTTTCTAATATTCTTGCAAAAATTCAAATTTTAACAGCGAAAATAAGTGCATGTACGCTTGGTTACATTCTGAAAATAAAAATAGAATATTTAAGTGCTCGAAATAATAAAACTTGAACTATATATTTCTTGTTGTGCTGAAACAAACACAAAAACAACAACAACTAAATAATAACGATAGTGTTATACATATAATACTAACAAACAAACAATTCATAAATATTTGAAATAATAGAAAAACTATATTAAATATAAAAGAAACATTAAAAAGTAAGTGATTTTTTGAACTTCGTAATTATTTTTATTATACATTTCTAACTACTAAATTAGTATTCTTATTTTTGCTTTAAAATGTTTAAAAAATTTAGTATCTTTATTTTCTAACACTTCTAATACTTTATATAGAGGCTTGAACAGCAGTGAATTACAACAACAGCATTTTATTATTATAAATTAATTGCATTTTTGGCTAACCAAACATCTTTTGAAGTATTGTCAAATACTCATTATCAATAGTCTTCGAATTATTTCCTATATTTAATTATAAGTAAATAATTTTTTAAGACTGCAATTATCAAGGGTTGAACTCATGCCCTGTCAAATTTGAAGCTCAAAGTCAGTGTTCGTTAGCCAGCTTACCAAAATTTGTACTTGACTTGTATGTTCGGACATTTTTCTAGAGTTTTGTTAATTTACTGTAGAAGTTCACTAATAAATTCAATTGCTGTGTTATATTAGAACGAAATCATAAATGAGCTATAGAATAACTAAATTAATTAATTACATTTATTTTTAATGACTAATTTTCAATACTATTCTTTTGTAGAGAAATTCATATAATATATACCTTATTTTGTTGAATTTAAGTGAAAGTGGTATTTAATATTTATTAGAAACTAAATATAAATTTGAACACTTTAATCTATCTTTTAAAAAAGTAAATATTTCGAATTTTGAAAAAAATCATTCCCCTTTATACAGTCTAGACACAATTTTGATAACCCGGTCACGACTATTTTTAACAGATTTTAGTAATGATGGCATCAAAGCTAGAAATTTTTACGTGGAAGCCAGTGACCACAAGCAGACCTGCCATTTTGCTTATGCAAAAATTGCATAAACTAATTAGCGCTAGGTAATATATATGGGCGCTTGCCAGTATAATCAATGTTTACAACCTTGAACCTCAATATTTCAAGAAGTAAATTATAAATAAATATCATATTAATATCGATATATATGACTTAAATAAATTCATTGTAAAAGCAACGTCCCTGAAAAATTGGAATCAAGCGAGATACTAATATATTATTTAGTTGTCTAACAAAATTTTTTAAGAACGTCAAGCTATCCTGATTATTTTCATAAAATCAATCCAATGGTTATATCTTATTTGTATAAAAATAGCAAGATAGTAGGTATCCTATTTAGTAGGTATCCTACTAAAAGAGCATATTTTAGTAGGATACCTATATTTTTATTATATGGTGTACAGTTGATTACTATATTAAATTGTATATATCTTGAGCGCAATATCCAATATCTATTAGATGAAATACATAATCTATCTGACAACAACATTTCGTTTTATCTAACTTGATGAAGATGCAATAGTAAAGCAATAATTACAATGGTTATAGTGAAATACAATTATGTACTTTATAAATATGAGTTAATATAACTCAAATTAAATTATGTCCATAATGAATTAACAGTTCAGTTATTGAAATTAATAATGGTATATAGAATACTTAGATCGGTAAATATGAATTAAATCAAACTACGGCACGATTACAATCTCACGATTCCGATTTCTGTTGCTTATTTCACAAATATTTTAGTATAGACGAAATGAAGCCTAGTTTTGAGATATCGGTAAACAAGATAACAAGTTATAACTTGTTATAAGATAACATGTTATCTAGCAAATTTTTTTGTTGTATCCGTTGTTCGTACAAATTATATATAATAGTTAGGTCTTGTATAATCAATATTAAAAATCAAGAAATTTAAACTTCAATATCGCGAAGAAACTATATCTCTCCAGAATAGATGACTCTGTTGAAAACCGTAAAAATATACGAACTTATTTTTTAATTAATTAAGGTTATCTTGTGCAACTCTAGAACTAATTGTTTGATCTATTGCTCTTTTCAGAATTTTTAAATCTCAATTAATTTTTTCCTTCGTGACCCAATTTTTTTATGATAAAAACTTGAAACCTGAAAATGGGAAGACTACTCCTCTTTTAAAAAATACTAATAAAGTAACATATCATTAACACATTTCTTTGATAATAACACTTATTACAATCACCCATTCCGCCTCTAAGAACTGTATCTATTCTAGATATCTATTACTTCTTGCTATTTTATTTTAATTTTTTGTTTTTTGTAAATAATAACTAATTTCAAGGATATAATAACAGTGCCTATAATAGAGCTTTTTAAGAGTATAATAAAATAAATTAATAATAACAAAATAAAATGTAATTATAAAATAAAATGAATTAAATAATATTACACTTTTTTAATTATTTTACAATAACACAAGTTCAACGTAAAATTATAGAAAACTTTATTTTATTTATTTACTTAATTTTTTTTTATATTTTATTTAATTTAAAACAAATTTGTGACTTACCAAAAAAAATTTCTTGGCAGCAGATCTAGGCATTCCTTGTTGACTGTATGTATTATACTACATTACAAACTATTTTGTTTTATTGAATTCTACTCTAATCCATAATGAAATAACAAAATCCATATCGAAGAAAGCAGTTAGTATCTTGTTTTACGGAACGATTATATCAAATCGATGCGTGATAGAAAACGGAACCACGTTTGCATGATAACAAGAAATAAAAATGCGTAAAATGAAATATAAAAATATTTTTCAAAAATTTTGAAATATAATTAAGTTTTCGCAAATATAATCACATTTTCGCAAAAATCTATTTCTAGCCAATATACTTGCCTAACCTATTTTAGCACAACATTTTGACATAAATTTTGAGGTTATTTTATAGAAGAAGTAGTGACATATTATAATACTTAAGTAATTTGAATGAAGCACTATTTAAAGCAAGATATTAAGGGCTCTTTGACTGCGTTTTTTAAGGTATATTTTTTATTAATAGGTTGTAAATTTGGTAATGTCTGAAATGAACTCT